>NC_083636.1:3810855-3905855 GCF_963576545.1 Limanda limanda
GTACAGACTGCAGTGATAGTGTCAGTGTCCAATAGGAAAATGTTCTTGTGCTGCTGGAGTGGATAGTACAAAAAAATATATATTACATTTTAAAACCAATATATATATATATATATATAAGTATATAAGAGAATATGTAAATGGTAAAGTCTGTGCATTGGGCTAGTATAGCCAGTAGAGGGATGGACAGTGGGTTGGTATATAATGAGAAGAGATGGGATGAGAAGAATATGAGAAAGGGAGGGCAGACTAAATATAATATATATTTATGACAAAAACAACTCATCCCATTGTCAGATTCTTATCGGTCAGATTCCTGAAGCTTTGTTTACTTGTCTGATTTGCAGGGAGCTATCGAATGCTGTGGAGTTTTACTTCAATATTTTTAATATATTTAATATAATATTTCGTAACCCGGGTGTTTTCCCCTGTTCTGATCACCGGCTCCCAGTTCCCCAGCCGCTCACATCTGTATTCAACCAGTTCTGAGGAGAAACCCAAAGCGCCTGTTGCACGCCGAGGTCAAGTGGCGCCTTCTGCCCCCCCCCCGTCCACCCCTCCACCCGGAACAGCACTTAGCCGCGCTTTGTTTTTGAGGGCGTTCGTCGCTCAGGGGAGTTTTATCTGCAAATAGCGAGTGAGCGAGTGTTACACAGATTCAACAGCTTGATGGGAAAAAAAAAGTCAATTAATTCCCCTCGTGTGGAACCACCTGCTCCCGTCGCTGAATCCTCTCAGCGGCTGTGATGCAAAGGGTTCTCTCTGTGAGGGGGGGGGGGGGGGGGGGGGGACAACAAAAGGAAGTGATTGGAGTGGTTCCACAAAGCGTCTCTCACTCTCTCTCTCATGCCTCCTCCACCTTGAGGATGTAATACAACGAGAAGCCTTTTAATTAGAACAAGGGATCAGTTTTATTTATGAAGCTGTCAGCAGAGGAGGCGGCGGCGGCGTGCTGTAAGCGGCGCCGATGATGGAAGCGTTTCCCTGGGCCTTGGGTATTTCCCCAGCTGTCTTCCACAAGTACAGTAAATACATTTACATTTACCCGGGCGTAGCTCCAGCTCTGTTACATAACACATCCGGTGATTTCTAGGAATATATGATCTTTCTAAACAATGCAAAGCTTCTCCTATTGGCCGGCAACGGGTTTACTGGCCTCCGCGATATCGACAAACAAACTGTGGATATTTTACCGCCACGCTCGATCTGCCGCCCCCCCGACCGACGTATCTATTATCGCTATCTTGTTGACTGGAGTCAGTGCGATAGAAAAGGTCACATTTCTTCCCAGCTGTCCCACGGCTTTCACCTGGTTATTTATGTTGGAGGACACTGTCTGTCAGGTGCATCCCCCCCCCCCCCCCCCCCCCAGGCCTCTGCAGATATTAACGGAGACGCAGGAAAACGTGTCAAGTTCTACGCGTTGGATCCGACTCTGTTCCTCACAGCCGGGCCCGAGGAGAAGTGCTTCTCACAGATCACCTGATCAAACTGTGACACGCTGGGTGTTGTGTGAGGGAATCAGGTCCGGGTCATGTGTGCCATGCAAAGTGCTCTTGCTCCTCCCACTGAGGATTCACTGGTTCTGCCTGAAATCGATGGAAACTTGAACGACCCAAACGTCCCTCTGGTCGCTCATGTGCTTCGTCCAAATAACGTTTAACTATCATGTCATTTCTGCCTCTGTGGTTTGGCCCTGTGTTGATTTTTTTAAATAGGTTTTCTGACCTCCTCCCTAATCTGAATTTTAGCAACGACAGCGAAAGCAACATGTAAAATTTCAAGTCGAGTTGTGTGAAACAATCCTGCAAATATTAAAGACCAGGGGTTGTCGGCAGATTTATGGCAAAAACCTCGGAAACACAAAACGCTATAGATCACTTTACCATTCTCCAAGTAATGTGTGTTCACTAGGTGACAGAAGTCAATGCACCTTGAGTCAATGTTGGTTAAATCTTCATTATGGCGACAAATATATTTATCCAAGTTAAAAGCGTCCACCTGCCGATCGGAGCTGGAGCCGATTTTAAAACTTGTGTCCACTGCAGACTCAAGATATTGAATCCATTTGATTGAATACAAGAGCTGGATGTTAGGGGGTCCGGGGGGGGACCTGTGATCTTCGGACCCACGACACCAACGGGCCCGACACGATGTTGTTTCTCCGCAGCTCTTCAGATCATGCTGTGTGTGTGAATACGTGTTTTCACTGTGTTTACGTTCCTTTCATCCGAAGAAGAAGAAGAGCTCCACTTCCTGCACTCGTTCATCACGCTGGTGCGAGCAGTCAAAAGGAGCCATCTTTCTTCTTCCTATCTTTTGCTTTGACCCCCCCAACCCCCCTCTCTTTTGACCGAGCGCTTCATTAACCACTCTCTACCCCCAACACAAAGATCGCCCTCCTCACGGCCTCTCTCTCTCTCTCTCTCTCTCTCCAGGATGACACAGAGCCCTACTTTTATTGGAATATTCTGTTTCGAGGCCGCCATTAAGATCATCGCCCTGGGCTTCGCGTTCCACAAAGGCTCCTACCTCCGCAACGGCTGGAATGTAATGGACTTCGTGGTGGTCCTCACGGGGTGAGTAGCTCGCCCGCTGGGTGTCATAAGTGAGAGAGTGGTTTTCTTTTGTGTGGATCTGTGACCCAGAGAGGGAGAGAGAGAGAGAGAGAGAGAGAGAGAGAGAGCGAGAGAAGGAGAGAGAGAGATGGAATCAACCCACTTCCAGTTGGATGCTGTCAGGCAGGTGATCTTCAACAAGTACGACTGTAAAGATGATAAAAGAGACTGAGAGAGAGAAGGAGAGACAGAGAGGGAGCGAGAGCGAGAGCGAGAGCGAGAGAGAGAGAGAGAGACAGAGAGAGAGAGAGAGAGAGAGAGAGAGAGAGAGAGAGAGAGAGAGAGAGAGAGAGAGAGAGAGAGAGAGAGAGAGAGAGAGTATGGAATCAACCCACTTCCAGTTGGATGCTGTCAGTCGGGTGCTCCATGTTCCTCAACAAGTACGACTGTAAAGATAATAAAAGAGAGAGAGAGAGAGCGAGAGCGAGAGCGAGAGCGAGAGAGAGAGGGAGAATCAACCCACTTCCAGTTGGATGCTGTCAGTCGGGTGCTCCATGTTCCTCAACAAGTACGACTGTAAATATGATAAAAGAGACTGAGAGAAAGAAGGAGAGAGAGAGAGAGAGAGAGAGAGAGAGAGAGAGAGAGAGAGAGAGAGAGAGAGAGAGAGAGAGAGAGAGAGAGAGAGAGAGAGAGAGAGAGAGAGAGAGAGAGATGGAATCAACCCACTTCCAGTTCGAAGCTGTCAGGCAGATGTTTCCCACAAGTACAACTGTAAAGATGATAAAAGAGATTGAGAGAGAGAAGGAGAGAGAGAGAGAGAGAGAGAGAGAGAGAGAGAGAGAGAGAGAGAGAGAGAGAGAGAGAGAGAGAGAGAGAGAGAGAGAGAGAGAGAGAGAGAGAGAGAGATGGAATCAACCCACTTCCAGTTGGATGCTGTCAGTCGGGTGCTCCATGTTCCTCAACAAGTACGACTGTAAAGATGATAAAAGAGAGAGAGAGCGAGAGCGAGAGCGAGAGCGAGAGAGAGAGAGAGAGAGAGAGAGGGAGAATCAACCCACTTCCAGTTCCAGCTGTCAGGGAGGTGCTCTTCAACAAGTACGACTGTAAAGATGATAAAAGAGATTGAGAGAGAGAAGGAGAGAGAGAGAGAGAGAGAGAGAGAGAGAGAGACAGAGAGAGAGAGAGAGAGAGAGAGAGAGAGAGAGAGAGAGAGAGAGAGAGAGAGAGAGAGAGAGAGAGAGAGAGAGGGAGAATCAACCCACTTCCAGTTGGATGCTGTCAGTCAGGTGCTCCATGTTCCTCAACAAGTACGACTGTAAATATGATAAAAGAGACTGAGAGAAAGAAGGAGAGAGAGAGAGAGAGAGAGAGAGAGAGAGAGAGAGAGAGAGAGAGAGAGAGAGAGAGAGAGAGAGGGAATCAACCCTGTCTCGTCAGACTCTGAAAACGTGCGGTTGCAGAGCATGATGGGAAACATCTCCGGGTCACTGACCCTCGGTTGTGCTCTATACGTTTCCAGATGCATTGTGGGACACAGATTTGCTCATGTTGTGTTGTCCACATACTTCTGGCCACACGGCTCCCCCCCCCCCTTGTATCTGTACTGACACTACATCTCTCCTCAGTGTGTGATACTCGAGGAGGAGTCAGCACACGTCAGCTCTGCCACTGATCAGCTGATCGGGTCGTGAGTTATGTGACAGATGCTTTTAGAAGCTGCGAGTTGTCATTTAGCTTTTTGGAAAAAGCTCTTAGCTCGGAGGGAAGTGGGCGGCTGGCGGGGGGGGGTGGGGGGGTGGGGGGGTGCTCTGATAAACCGGGCCTGTGCAGACGTCACGTAATGGGGCCTGCGTTTCCTTATTGTCTGAATAGAGTCGTGATTGGCAGAGCAGCGGTCGGGTCAATCGCTCGGAGTAATTTACTGCCGGGATTTTAAACATCAAGCTTCTCGTTGCTTTTCAGCTCTAAAGGAAGTCGACACTCAGAGGAGGAGGAGGAGGAGGAGGAGGAGGAGGAGGAGGAGGAGGAGGAGGAGGAGGAGGAGGAGGAGGAGGAGGAGGAGGAGGGGTCATTAATGTAAAGAGTCTGTGCGGCAGCGATTCATTAAATCTGTTATGTTAGAAATGTTTGCTTCTGCTGAGTAGATGCTGATAATTACACGATTTGTCTGCTTGGTTAAATTCCAGAACTCAGAGATATGTGACTGTGTTTCTGCTGCTCGAGGGTCCAGATTAGATTTGTGCCATAAATAACGAGTATTTTATAAAGACAATCAATCAATCCAGGTCGATAGTGGAAGTGGAGCAGAGCCCAGAGAGGCTCGGAGGTGATGAAGCACTGATTCATATCAAAACCGTAATAAGCATATTTGAATATTTGCACTACTACACAAATTGAACTATTGTTGCTCTATTTTTCTCTTCATCTGTAAAGATATATATTTAGATATATATATTTTATTTTCTATTTTAAATTTTTGATATTCTATTTGATTGATATTCTATTTTATACTATTTCTATTTTTTTTTTTTTTTTGGGTTGAAATTACTGAGCATTGCTTAAAGAGAGTATTTCATTGACAGTGACTGCTTCATGTTTTCTCTGTGCATATGACAATAAAAAAAATCTTGAATCTTGAATCTTGAAACCAATATTTAAACATGCCAGTAAATTAATTTAAGGGAATATGTTGCTGGTTTTATCTGATGTCAGGTTTTTCTTATCATTAAAAACTGAACGTGGAGAAACAGGTTTTTAGTTTTTGTTTCTCAACGCTGACACAGCTGGATACGAATGAACCATTAGGTTGTGTATCTGTGTGTGTGTGTGAGAGTCTGTTTGGTTGCCAAGCAACGGCAGTATGTGGCGTGGTGTGATCGGGGGGGGTTTCTGTGTGTGTGTGTGTGTGTGTGTGTGTGGTTGATTTGCTTTGTGCTCAGCATGCTCCTGTGGGATGGTGGGGGGGGGTCTGAAGGTGTCCGGGCACAGCGTCACACGTCGATGTAAAATCAATCAGATCAGCTGCGGGTTTCTGGTTCCACTCACTGGGCTCCGGTCAGA
This sequence comes from Limanda limanda, assembly GCF_963576545.1. NCBI lineage: Eukaryota > Metazoa > Chordata > Actinopteri > Pleuronectiformes > Pleuronectidae > Limanda > Limanda limanda. The sequence continues at coordinate 3,816,477 of NC_083636.1, forward strand.
TCTGATCCTGGGAGATTTACAGTGATGTCAAATGACAAGAGACAGAAAAAACAAGACATTCAAACCTCAGGTCCTCAGATCTTCAGGAGTGGAAGTTAAGAGGATTAAACCGACTTTACCTGGGCGTGAAAATCTATTCCTGCTCCGTCCCGCTCGGTCCACAGAGAGAAGCAGCTGCCTGCAGGCGAGAATTAGTCATCGTCATTAGACTTTGGTTTTAAATGATGAGACAAATAACAACGGTGAAAGAAGAATGATTCTCGTTAGAGCTCAAACCTTTGCTAAGACTCAACTGTTCCCTTGAATTCAATCGAACTGCACCAGATTTCACACACTCACAGACGTCAGTTCACCAAATGTGCTGGATTTTGTTCAGGAATTAAATCCATTTAATGTGTAACTTCCTGATCGATACCACATCCTTCCACTGAGTTTCATGGAAATCCGTTCATTTGATTTCGTGGAATCTTGCTCATAAACACACGGAGAGGGCAGGGGCGGATCCAGGGGCGGATCCAGGGGCGGGCCCAGGGGTTACTGGAGATCTGATTGGCCCCTGACGACTAATACTGACATTAAATGTGACAATTTGTTTGTAAAGAATTTAGATTTTCCCTTTTTTCAATTAAGCGAATGGGGGATAAATATTTTTGAGTCTCCAGGAAAGCGAGAACGCCACAGACGTGTGTGAAGCTCCTCCTCCTGCACGTTCTCAATCAATGCAACAATGACGGATGAAAGATTCATTCAGAAATACTTTGCAATCCATCAAAAGACACTCGTCAGTTCTTTTATTGATCTTTGAATCCAGCCTGAGACGATGTAACTGTGGCTCAGCTGCTTCTTCTTTTCAAATCAACACGCATTCACTTCTGCTCTTTTGAAAGCCAATCATATATTTTACTGTAAGATCTGAACAGTGTTTTCCTCTTTGTTGGGAATCTGTGGTTCTGCCGTAGGATCCCAATGCTCGGGCTAATCACGCGGCTCCGTCCAGACCTAATGAAACGATCCGAGAGACGCCGGAGCTGCAGGCGGTGGCCGACCTTTAATCCGTCCTGATCAGGCATTAGCAGCCGTCTAATAAGAGAATAAATCTGCCTGCGTTGCCAGAGGCCTAATCAATAAGACACTGAGCCCTGAGCTGTGATGAAGTGCCCGACTCGGCCAATCACACGCCGGGAAGGCAGCGACACGAGGAGAGAGAGGGCGAGAGGAGCTGCTTAGAAGGAACACTGATATCATACTTCACTCAGGGGCCGACAACACAAAACTGAAGCTCACACTCTATTGTTTGTGGTTCATTCTGCAGTCGAGTGGGTTTTTCCTGCTTTTAGAGGCGAAGCTGTGAGAATCTGAACAGTGAGGAAAGTGCAGTCCTGTGTTTTCTGAAGTGGAGCCGACTTTCTAAACCACTGCAGCGTCGGGTGTTATTCTGTTTCACCAGATAAAACTTTCTGTCCTAGATGAAGTTGTTGTTATTATTTATGGAGCCTGTAAGTTCATACATGAGGTAACGAATTCCTTATATCAGCCAAAGTGTGTTTTTATGTAATAAACCTTTTGTCAATGCAAATTGACTGAATCAGCAGAATTAAAGACACTCTCAAGATGCATTATGGGAAGTGTAGGAGCAAGTTTATTTAATTCCTGAATTTATGTAAACAGAGAATCTTCCTGAAATCTAAATAAACTGCAGATTTGACTTATTTCCTTTATTTCTTCCATCACTGACGAACAGATAATTGCAGATAATTCACAACTTAATGTCTAAGCTGTTTATATATTTGTTTGTGTGTACTTTTTAAAAATAGTCCATGTGCGTCAGTAACATTCGAACGCTTCAGTGCGTCTCCGCTTCACCTCCTCCGCCTCTTGACCTTTGATACGAAGTCACGCTGCTGCTGTTGACCGCGGCCTCGTGCGTCCGCTCGTCGCCACGGCAACCGCAGTCTGGGGCTCCCGCCGTCTGAAGAGCAGCAACCGTCCCCAGCGTCAGAGACTTGTTTACCCGTGGGTTTGATTCCGGAAGCTCTGAGTGGTCGGGGCGAGAGTCGGCGCTCGTGTCTTCTTCAAAGTTGTGATTTCCTTTCATGTTTCTCTTTCAGGCAACAGGCCGAACACAACGGGAGACTTCAAAGTGCTCTTTCACTCGCCAGGGGGCCGGGTCACTTTAGTTTAATGTTTGAACCCGGCAGCATGAATACAAATGTTCCTTTTGAACCTCGGACGATCTGATGCCGTCCGTCCGACCCCTGTGACCTCGAGGTAGTTACACAGGACGTGCATGTGTGAACGCAAACGGCCGAGTGAGATCCTTGTTCCATTTTTGCCGCTTGCACTCGGATTTCCTGCGCTCCAGCTTCCACTCGTCTCCTCGTGCTCTCGATGCGTCCGTGCACGGGTGAAACGCTTGCTCTCGGATTTGTGTAGATCTGTGACGGATTCAAGATTCAAGATTCAAGATTCAAGATTCAAGATTCAAGATTCAAGATTTTTATTGTCAAATGCACATGAGACAACATGAAGCAGTCGTTGGCAATGAAATGCTTGAGTCACAGGCTCTCTTTAAGCAATGCTCAAGTAATTACAACCAAAAAAATAAAATAAAAATAGAAATAGTGTAAAATATAATAAAAAGTATAAAATAGAATAAAAAGAATAAAATAGAATAAAAAGTATAAAATAGAATAAAACTAGAATATCAAAAATTTAAAATAGAAAATCTAAATATATATCACCACGGTGCTGGTGCAAATATGCAGATATGCTGCATTATGGGAAGTGTAGGAGCCAGTTTGTTTAATTCCTGAACTTATGTAAATAGAGAATCTTCCTGAAATCTAAATAAACTGCAGATTTTACTTATTTTCTTTATTTCCTCCATCATTGACGAACAGATAATTGCAGATAATTTGTATCTTAATGTCTAAGCTGTTTATATATTTGTTTGCGTATACTTTTTTTAAACTAGTCAATGTGCTTAAGTAACATTTGAACGCTGGTGCAAATATGCAGATATGCTGAGGTGCTGGTTTGGTGGAGTTATTGCAGGACGAAGTTCTTTAAGTTTTTTTGCGTTTTTCCACATATTCAATGATTTCTCAGAGATTAATTAATGAATCTTGATGTGTAGGTTACCGATATTTAAGCATGTTGAATATAAATGTGTTTTTATGTCTTGCCAGAGGTGTGAACTCCACTCTTTGTTCCAATGTATGTTTTGAAGTGTTTGAGACATTTATCACATCTCAGCATTGGCATGTTTATACAGAACTTCTGACGAACGAGAGCTCGAGCCGACCAGCAGACGAGTTCCGTGAATATTTATGAGACGATAATTTACAGTAGAGCCGAGGTGACTCACTACAACACGGTGGATCCGACACGTCCGCCTCAGGTCCGCCCCTTCGCCACCGGGCCCGTTCACGTCCGACTGAAACGGCGGCTAGCGGCTCGGCCAATTATCACCGACACACACATGTGGCAGGTTCCTGGCGAGTCGGTCTCCTGGTGAAGAGCCACAGCTCGGGGGTCTGAGAGCTCTCGAGGAACGATGCGTCTTCATCTGGCTCAGAGGGAAGTTGGCGAGCGCACACAGACACACACACAGTGCACATTAATCACTGTTGGACTAATTGATGCGCAAGTGAAACACACACAAGCACTTTTCTAGACAACCACACATACACACACACACACTCTACGCCTCGGTGTCTCTGCCGGCTCGGCTGCCAGCGTTCCAGTCACGCGTGGCTGAAAGTGATGCTTGTCTGTTTCCTGTAGGCAGAGGAAGTGCACTGCAGCGGCTGATGCTGCAGACTGGCAGGTTTCCCTCGTCACACATGACTCAGTCGGCAGCTTATTAAAATCAGCGTGTGGTTGTTTGGCAGACGCCGGTGGTGCGGCAGGTGATCGACAGCGGTTTGTAGAGAAGAGACAAAAGAGAGAGACAAGCGTGGAATGGGATTATTTATCCTGCAGGGATGTTTCAAATGGAAAAGGATGCATGAGAAATATAAAGGTTTTCTGAACTGATGAATATTAGAGCTGGAACAATCCGCTTATCTCTCGATTCAATAGAATAATTTCATAATATTTCTGGGTCAGCTACAGCGACCTTTGACCCTCGGCCTCTTGGTGAACGAGTCGACTCCTCTTGAGGAAACAGCGACGGCTCAGTCTGCAGGACGTCAACACAACATGTCACCTGTCACACACACAAGGTTCCTCACAACATCTGGAGTGACACATCTGTCAGAGGAGAGGAACTGTCTCCTCAGGTTCGTGAAGAGAGAAACTTCTATTTTTCAGCTAAAGCCGTGTATTAAAGGATTTAGTTGATTATTAATCTTTCCATCCTGGCTAATGATGCAGATGATCTGGAAAGATCTTCATCTTGTCAGCTTCACTCTCCCTCGATGCTTCCACCTTCACTTCAGCTGCACCACACTCGTCTTATCGGTGTAACGGCCGAGTTGTCTCCATTTGTTTTTCTTCTGAGTCGTATTAAAGTGGCTTTTAGCGGCGTCGCCTCCTTTTTCCAAACATCTGCTCAGTGGAGCGAGTCCCAGAGAGCGTCTCCTGCTCCTCCTCCTCCTCTTCCTCTTCCTCCTCCTGCTCCTCGCCACCTGCTGTCTCCTGCTCGCCGTGTGGAGGGCGTGAGGAGATGAGCAGCGTTCCTCCTCCGGTTCTTCTTCCCTTCTGTCTCATTAGATTCCACCAGGATGCTGCTGCGCTCGCCTCCTCTTCCTCCTCCTCCTCCTCCTCTTCCTCCTCCTCTTCCTCTTCCTCTACCTCCTCCTCTACCTCCTCCTCCTTTTTCTCCTCCTCCTCCTCCTCCTCCTCCTCCTCTGCCTCCTCCTTCTCCTTCTCTTCTTCTTCCTTCTCCTCCTCCTCTTCCTCCTCCTCCTCCTCCTCCTCCTCCTCCTCCTCCTCCTCCTCCTCTTCCTCCTCCTCTTCCTCTTCCTCTACCTCCTCCTCTACCTCCTCCTCCTTTTTCTCCTCCTCCTCCTCCTCCTCCTCCTCTGCCTCCTCCCTCTCCTTCTCTTCTTCTTCCTTCTCCTCCTCCTCCTCCTCTTCCTCCTCCTCCTCCTCCTCTTCCTCCTCCTCTTCCTCTTCCTCTACCTCCTCCTCTACCTCCTCCTCCTTTTTCTCCTCCTCCTCCTCCTTCTCCTCCTCCTCCTTCCCCCCTCCTCCTCCTCCTCCTCCTTCTCCTCCTCCTCCTCCTCCTCCTCCTCCTCCTCCTCCTCCTCCTCCTCCTCTTTCTCCTCCTCCTCTTCCTCCTCCTCCTCCTCCTCCTCCTCCTCCTCCTCCTCCTCCTCCTCCTCTTCCTCTTCCTCTTCCTCTTCCTCTTCCTCTTCCTCTTCCTCTTCCTCCTCCTCCTCCTCCTCCTCCTCCTCCTCCTCCTCCTCCTCCTCCTCCTCCTCCTCCTCCTCCTCCTCCTCCTCCTCCTCCTCCTCTCCGTCTCGCCTTGCTGGAGGGTTTGTTCACCCTCCTCCTCCTCTTGCTCCTCCTCCTCCTCCTCCTCCTCCTCTTCCTCTCCGTCTCGCCTCGGTGGAGAGGTGCTCTGTTTGTTCACCCTCTACCCTCGCTGTGGAATAACTGACGGAGGCGCACAGGGGGGCGACTGAGAGGAGGGGGAGAAGAGGCTGAAACCAAAGAGCTGAAGTATGAACAGTAAACAGTGGACGTAACCTCGTCTCCTTCAGTCTTTACTCTGGTTTTTTACATTTCTATTCTCCACTTCCTGTCGATCTGTGTGACCCTCTCACAGGAGAGAGGACACAGCTGCTCCTCCTCCTCCTCCTCCTCCTCCTCCTCTACAGTGACCTCACCGTGTCGTCCAGGTGAATAAACAGTTATTTCATGCTCTGAGCTGCATTGATTGACGTCTGAGACTGACTCACGATTGGTTGAGCACATTTAGCGGCTCCACTTAATCCATCACTCAATACACATCTTCAAATCCTGTCGTCTTACAGTGAATCAGCCTCTTGGGGCCAATGTGTGATGGAGCTCCAGGCCACGCCTCCTCCAGGCCACGCCTCCTCCTGTTAGTCTCCATTTCACGAGTTTCTTTAATCACACAAATTAAACGGTGATAGTTTTTGATGATGTTTCAGGTTCAGATGACATTTTCATTCTGGCAAACAGAAAAAATCTTGTCCCTCACAGACAGATTCTGTTTATTTACATGATGCCAAAAGAAAATATTGTTCTTCTCGTTTCATCAACACGTCCACTCGCTCGGCTTTAAGATCTTATGGATATTAAACTCAGGGGGGGCTCAGGAACTATAGACTAGACACAGAATAATAAAAAGGTCAAAATGAATGAATCTATATCTACCAGAACTACTAGAAAGCTGTCACTGTAAAGAAGCATGTGCTAATGGAGATATTGACAATGCGATATTTTAAGTATAAGGTGATTGAAAGACACAAGTACCCGATACATAGTATTGAAACCAAATATACATAATAACCAAAGCTATACAAAGTTGTGTATTAAAGACTAACATAGCTTGGAAAAACGATGGTACAGCAGATATAAGTGTATTTAAAAAACAGTGACAGGACGAAGTTCCTTACGTTTCTGTGCGTTTTTCCGAATTTTCATTGATTTCTCAGAGATTAATTCATGAATCTTGATGTGTAGGTTACTGATATTTATGAGTGTGTTGAATATAAATGTGTTTTTATTTCTTGACAGAGGTGTGAACTCCACTCTTTGTTTCAATGTATGTTTTTACATGGATGAGACATTTATCACATCTCAGCATTGGCATCAGGGCCGGGTCTAGGCAGGGGCAAGAGGGGGCCTGGCCCCCTCAAATAAATGTTGTGCCCCCTCAAACTAAATCCCAATTTATAAAAATAATAATATAATAAAGCACAATGCCCCCTCAAGATTTGTGGCTGCCCCCTCATACATGCCTGTCTAGACCCGGCCCTGATTGGCATGTTTATACATAACTTCCGAAGCATGTGCTAATGGAGATATTGACAATACGATATTTTAAGTATAAGGTGATTGAAAGACACAAGTACCTGATACATAGTATTGAAACCAAATATACATAATAATAACCAAAGCTATACAAAGTTGTGTATTAAAGACTAACATAGCTTGGAAAACTATGGTACAGGAGATATAAGTGTATTTAAAAAACAGTGAAAGAGTCAAACTTAAAATGCAAGACTAGAGATGTAAAAGATGTAAAATCAAAAAAGAGATAATGTGGACAGCAAATGTAAAGAAATCGTTTATAATGTTGACGGATAGAAGCAGGAAGTAGCTGATTGTGTGTCCGTTGTTGTGCGTGTGGTTTAGTGTGTGCACTTTGTTTCTTTCCTCCCTGTGTTGGCTTGTTATGCTCTGGAGTTATTGATCCTGGCGCTGGAGTCTATTGATATGACGACCGGCCTCGTGCTTCCTCTGGAGAATCCTTGTTATCCGAGGCCTCAGGGACCTGATGCTTGTCTCAGGAGACGCTCGGTGCTCCTGTGTGTGTACGTGTGAATATTCCGAGTCGTTTCAGCTTCTGCACCCTCAGCTATTTTCTGCAAATTCAAATTGTGTCGTACCAGTTCCGCCAGACGGGTTCATTAACCCACCGAGCCTGAGGCCGGGACCTTGTAAACCGCTGCATTAATTCTTTCTGCTTTGTTTTGTTTGTGCAAATAATTAAAATCGCCGTCTGAAGTTGTGTTCCCATTAATGAGCAGAGATGTTATTTTAAATGGCACCGGTGTAAATTATCTCCTCAAGTATGTCCTCCTCAGACTCGCTCATTTAGTGGGCGTCTGCAGAGCCATTACTGCCGCTGGAGCTCTAATGTTCTCCTGCTGCTAACCCAATGTTCTGTAACACCGTAATTAGCATCGGCTGTAAGCAAATAAGTTGGGAAAACCTATTGTTTTTCCCGCAAAACAACCTTTGGACTTTCTGCAGCGAGGTTATCGGACAACTAGACAATTTACAGTGAATCAATATTGACTGTGGAGAGCAGTGGAGACCGGGTGAGGGAAGGGAATCAGTGATATCTCTGGAGTAATCTTCTCTCTCTATTGGTCCATGTGATCAGGCAGAACTCTGGGTGAAGACCAAACAACTAGAAATTAGTACATAAAGCATCAAGTACTCAAAAGGCACTTCTGGCAAGAATGAGTGTTATACTATGGGAAATATATTTAAGTGTGTATTTACAGACGTCAGTATTCATGATTGAAAATCAACAATTACTATATATTATATCACCTCAATATTTACAGCTATGTACCACTTCAGATTGTCCAACACATTTCCTTGTTCTTTCATTCTCATATTCATACAGACGACATTGGTCTTCAAATATATAACAGGCTATCTACATTTAATTGTAACATAAAATATTATAAAGTTAGAGGGGAAAGCAGCATTGAAGTCAGCAAGCTTTTTTTTTTAATTCCCTTAAGAGATGTAGGTCTTGAGCTTCTGTTTGATGGCACCACAGCAGATTGGGCACTGTTGACACTGTCTTTGGCCTTGTTCAGAATCGATGAAGACCTCTTTCTGTCCTTCATCTCGGCTTCTTCTCCGGATTAACGTTAAATCCTCGATCAGAAATACATTTCTCACAGCTTTACTAAAATTAGGGGTTTAAATTGCTAAGTTTACAGCGTGAAGAAGAGGTTTAAAGGGTTTATTTCTTCACCGCTCGTTTTCAACCTTGTTTACAAAGTTGGTATTTTCGTGCTGCAAGAGGAAATCTCTTTCTGTCTCATTGCCTCATGTTGTACCAGCACAAAGGTCACGGGGTCGGTGAAACTCTGACCTTTCAGATTATTGCAGGTTTGAAACTGTTGAAAGCGGCAGGTTTGCAAAAGCATGCAACTGGTTTTGTGTTCTCCGGTACAATGCACAGAGGCTTAAAGACCTTGAATGTGCAACCTGAAGGACAAACATCCAGCTTCCCTTTGTGAGCGGAGGATGAGCCACTTCCTTTCATTCCATTTACACTCCGCTCCGAGCCGGGCTCTCCAGAGATCGTCTCAGACTCACACTACACCATCCTCACCTGCTTCTCCGGGGGAATCTCATGCAGTCGCCGAGCACAAAGGAAAGCGTTTCAGTGCGTTTCTGTCTTTTATTGCGTGTTCTATCTTCGGAGCCGAGGCAGCACGGGTCAGGCAGCGATGGTATTGGGACGGGAGAGGTGTTGGGACGGAGATAATAACAGTTATCATCTTCTATTACTTCAATCTGTCAGGGGTTTTCTATTTTTGTTCGTCTCCACAGCAGCAGCAGCAGGTTCTGAGAATTGAAATGTGAAGAGGTTGATTGGTTCATCCGGCGATTCGGTGCGTTGACATCTGCAGCCAGAGGAAGGTTCCTGATTACGTCAGTGACCTTCCGACCTTTTGTCCAGTGTCTTGTTCTAAAGGGTTGGATCGGGTCTCGTGATCCTAGGGTTGGATCGGGTCTGGATCCTAGGGTTTGGATCGGGTCTCGTGATCCTAGGGTTTGGATCGGGTCTGGATCCTAGGGTTTGGATCGGGTCTGGTGATCCTAGGGTTTGGATCGGGTCTTGTGATCCTAGGGTTTGGATCGGGTCTTGTGATCCTAGGGTTCGGATCGGGTCTGGATCCTAGGGTTCGGATCGGGTCTCGTGATCCTAGGGTTTGGATCGGGTCTGGATCCTAGGGTTTGGATCGGGTCTCGTGATCCTAGGGTTTGGATCGGGTCTCGTGATCCTGTGGCCTCCGTCAGGTTTCTGTCCAAATGTTTGTACAAGAGTGAAAAGGGTCTAAAAGCTGAATTCCTCTCTGGAATCTTCATAATTTCTTTGTGTTATATTTCCCTCTCCACTTATTGTGTTGTCCAGTTGTTGACCTGCATTCTAGGTCGACTCTGGGTTGTGAATTACAGGGGGAGGAGCTAAGTGGAGCTGAAAAGGCCATGGGTTCCCCTGAAGCTAAACTCAAATCATGTGAACCTTACAAATTAAAATTAGGAACCTGCATGAGAGCAGCGTACACGTGAGGCTGTGGCTCGGGGGGGAGAGCGGGTCATCGAGGGTTGTTGGTTTGATCCCGTTCTTCCCAAAACACTGTTCCTCTTAATTATACATCCAGTGATTTGTCTTTAAAACAAGACAAGACACTGGATCCAAACCCTAGGATCACGAGACCCGATCCAAACCCTAGGATCCAGACCCGATCCAAACCCTAGGATCACGAGACCCGATCCAAACCCTAGGATCCAGACCCGATCCAAACCCTAGGATCCAGACCCGATCCAAACCCTAGGATCACAAGACCCGATCCAAACCCTAGGATCCAGACCGATCCAAACCCTAGGATCCAGACCCGATCCAAACCCTAGGATCACGAGACCCGATCCAAACCCTAGGATCCAGACCCGATTCCAAACCCTAGGATCACGAGACCCGATCCAAACCCTAGGATCCAGACCCGATTCCAAACCCTAACGCACACTAACGGTGAGAGAACAGCACGATGAGCCACCAGTTAACACACAGCAGCAGCTCCTCAGCAGTAATAACTCTCTGTGTAGCTGCAGCTGAGCGATGCTAAGAACCGTGACTCTCACTCACCCCAGGATCAGTGTTTAAAGTGAGTCCACTTGACTTCACTTGTGCGTTTGATGAGCAGAGTCAGAGGTGGAGGCAGATGGAGCCGTGATCAATTTATATATTCATGGAGCCGTGAATACTAAATGTGGATTTACAAACAAGCTGAAGCGCTCGGTTACGTGGAAAATCCAATTAAATGTGTCATTTGAAGAACAGAGTTTAATCAATGACCGGAGACGAACCTGTGACAGAAGTGTGTTCGAGCGTAGATCGTCTCTAAAGATGGACGCCGTGTCCTCACGTCCTCCAAGGATCCAGAAATGAAGCCAAAACATCCTGGATACAAACAAAGTCATTATTGCAAGATGGAGTCGATTGGAGCTAAAGAGGATTGAGCTTCGGTATCAATGTCCCGTTCGTACGCTGGAGCGATTGTTTAGCTCTGACTGTATATAAGGATGGACATGACAGTGTCTTGATCGCCCCCTGGTGGCTGCTTCCACTATAGGCCACCCCACCCATAGATATCATATATAAAGGCTACATGTCTTGTTCAACGGAGCCGGACGTCACCACATGGCGGCCATCTTGCTAGGGGGCAGCTCGTCACCCATAACATTGTGTTGGTAGTGGTAAATAACCATAACTTGCTCAATTTTCAACCGATTTTTAAACGATCTGGTTTGTTATAAACGTCAGAGATGTAGTTATGACACTGCATAAATTATTCATTTTTTTTTTGAAAATAACATAATTATTCATAAGTATGCAGTGTCATATCTACATCTCTGACGTTTATAACAAACCAGACCGTTCTAGCCTTGATATATGATATGTATGACCCCGCCCTCTTACTATAAGTTTGGTTTTGGTTATTTTTTCTTTTAGATGAAAATTATGAAAGTTCACGATCGACTGACTTGCGATCGGTCGAGTTGTGTAACATTGTGTCTCCGTTTGTCACCTTTTTCAAGATGGCAGCACCTGTACAGGAAGTGGAGACGCGTGTTTATATTTTCATAGTCATTGCTGAACTTCTATAATCTGTGTTGTAAAGCAAGTGAGCATTTCATCCTCAAAAACCCACACCAGCGAGTGAGGGAGGCAGCCCGGTGCAGACCTACTGGTCACCATGCCAACGGGTGTGGATATGATGTTTTATTTACCTCCAGCACGATGTGTTTCTGATAGCAGCTCTTCCTGGAAGGCGAGGCGGCTCACGCAGCGCGGCTCGGACCACATTGTGTGTTTCTTTTAATCAATAACCTCTCTGCACTGCCTCCGACTTCCACCTGCTGCCCACTCCCTCTCTCACAGAATCCGCCTGCTTCTCCGTGAACGCAGATATTTAGGAAAACTGGACCTTTTAGTTGCCTTAAGGAGCGATTTACTGCCATGTAGCTGCAGAAAGAAACAGGAGACAGATGGGAGAGGGGGAGATAGAGAGAGAGAGAGAGAGAGAGGGAGGGAGTGTGAGGAGCTGGAGGAATGAATCAACTGGAGGCTTGTAACGTTTTCACTTGTGGCAGTGATGTGAGGCAGGAAGCCGGAGAACGGTCAATAACGATGATGTGGAGATGAGTCTGTTGTCAGATATAAACCTGGACGTCCTGTAAAAGTGTCAGATTCAGATGCAGAGCTTCAGTGCTGCTGATGGACGTTCACACCTCGGGTTCTGCAGAGAGAAACCGGCTCAATGTGGTTCTCTGGGACTGGGGCTGGATCCTGTATGAACCTGGTGGAACGTGCATGTACTCGGATACTGTGTTTGAGTATGATTTTGAGGTATTGATACTCACACTACTACTACTTACTTACAATAACGATGATGTGGAGATGAGTCTGGTGTCAGATATAAACCTGGACGTCCTGTAAAAGTGTCAGATTCAGATACAGAGCTTCTGTCCTGATGATGGACGTTCACACCTCATCCTCAGGTTCTGCAGAGAGAAACAGGCTCAATGTGGTTCTGGGACTGGGGCTGGATCATGTGGAACGTGCATGTACTCGGATACTGTGTTAAAGTATGATTTTGAGGTATTTATACTCACACTACTACTACTTACTTAACTTGTCTTGTAGTGTGGGTAGAAACATTTAGAAATTATGTTGTCTGACTCCCAGATTGCTTCCTTGTTGGGTTTTCTTGACCACTTATGCAAATTAAAATCATTTTTACACTTGGATCTCTTCCCTGTGTGCTCGCTTGCACTCTTTTCCCTGAAGTTTTTACCGTCCATGCAGAAAGTCAGGCCTCCGCTGCCACTTCACAACAACTCAACTCACGCCGAGGGATGTGTTAGTCAATCAAGTCAACTGTCATGCATTAAATTCCCTTTTCATTGTCAAGAGCTAATGGCTAAGAGCTACTTTCACTTATTTCCTGCTGACCTTCGGTTGCAGGTTTGTGTCCTCGGGGATTTAACCAGTACGAACACGAAACCAGTTCTCTTTACCTTATTGGATTTGCTCATAAAGACAGAAGCCTGGTTTTATATGGACGTCTGTATCAATGCTGAAGGTGAATGTTCCCTCTTATATAAATTTATGCTGTAACGTTATTGCCTCGACTCTCAGGCATCAATCACGGCGCCCGTCCTCACGATGTCCCCGTGGGGAGTCGCTCTTTATTACCTCAGATACATTGAAGTTATTGTCTTCCATCAGATTTATACACAGCGCAGAAGGTTTGTTTCTGTCGTTTTTTAAGGGATCTTGGTTTAGAGACACAGAGACAAACTGTATAGAAAGTGTTATCATCCATCGGTGGAAGATTTCTTTGGTGGTTTCTGGCTGTGAAATCTGTGGTTAGTGTGATTATAGAGGTGTTACTCTGGGAGTCAGTGAATTCTCCACGACACAATAAAGCTTTTGGCGTCAGCGCAGTGTCATGAAATCTCTTTCTGCTCGTTCTGTAGCTTTCTCTTTTGTGTTTCTTGTTATTTCCTTCAGTTCTTCACTTTATCTTTTCATCTCTTTCTCTCCGTCTCTCTCTCGTTTTTTCTTTTCTCTGACGATCACCCCCGAGGTCACGCGCTGCCAACAAGTGCTCCCGTCCCAGCAAATGACATTTAAATGTTAACGCCGCCTCAGATGTCTCCGAATCCCCACAATGCACCCTGTCACTTCCCAGCCTCTCCACTGTGGCCTGTGCCATGGTGTCTCCGTGTTAACATACTGGTTTACACACGCGTCCCGGCCTCCTGTTGTGAGATCAGTCTTTTCAAGTCGGGTTTGCTGAGAAATATTTCCTTCATATGACTCCTGAAGTGTTTACTTGCATATACAGCTAACTGCTCTAGTGACCTGGGCAGGAAAATTATAAAATTATGAGATTATTATTGATTTTTAATGCAGAAATTAAAGAAGCATAAAACCTAAAGGGTCTTATCTATATATCTATAGGATGCATGACATCATTGATATGCATGAAATCTTTCCAGCTTTTGCATAGATTTTTCTGTTAATGGAAATTTTAGATTGTCTCTCAATTATACGCAGATATATCCTTGAAAACACAGACAGAACTTTGACTGATCAGCTCCAAAAGATAATCATCTGGCGATAAACCCCCGAGTAACATTCACACCGTGTTCGGTGAAAATCCCTCTGCACTGCTTTGTCGGCACAAAGGAGAAAGATGCAAGATAAAAGAAGAGCAGCACAATTAAAACCAGCAAATGACAATAATGTAACACAAACATAATGAAGTACAGATGTAGAATAAAAAGCAGGACCCTCCCTTCCTGTCCTCGGTTTCTTTCTGTTCTCCTCTCTCTTCCTCTTCTTTCTGCTCCGTCACCGTCAACACACATGGGTACCAGGAACCACGGCAACATCGAGGCTGGGATCTGAGAGAAAGTGTGTGTGTGTGTGCGTGTGTGTGTGCGTGTGTGTGTGTGTGTGTGTGTGTCTGAATTCTACCACATTCAGGGATGCATGTTAAAGCAGCTGATTGAGGAACAGTTTGTCTGATTGGGTAAAAGAACAGATCTGGTTTGATTGTGATTACATTCAGCCTGATGTCAAATTGTGTGTCTGTGTGTGTGTGTTTAGCTTTGTTATTACTGAACCCACTCTGTGTGTTTCTGCTGACACGTCCTGACATGTGCACCGAGAGCACCTGAGTGTAAACAAACCTCTGGAGCTTCCATTAAATCATTAAATGTTTGAATCCATACGTAGAATCAAACTGACAAAACAAACAGGAATCTGTGATCTCTCTCTCCACCGCCTCCTCCCTTCTCTCTCTCTCTCTCTCGCCCGCCCACTCCTCTTCCCTCTTCCTGACTCTCACTCGTTCCCCTGCTCCTGCTGTGGATCCTCCACCAGCACCCGATGGAGCCATTGTCATGTCGTCTTCCTGTTTCTATGGTGATGAGGTGCGATGTGTCGCCGGGCGAGTCTCTCGCCTCGGTGCTCCCTCACTTGCCCCAGTGACTTTCAAGCATGTCCACTTTCCTCATAAATGGCAGCGGAGGATCCGGCGCTCTCTCTCTCCCCCCCCCCGACACTCTCTGTCTCGCTTTATCTCACTTAGTCCCGATCGAATTAGCTTTATTAATCATAATGAAGTTCAGGGATGCGAGTGCAGGCGCCACGAGGTTGTAGAGGAAGTAATGATTTGGAAACTCGGGGAAAAGGGTGAAAGCTGATGTTTTATTCACATTACTACACTGTTGACACCGGGAGGATTAGAAGAGGATTAACCTGGAAGCTGATGAGCAACTTGTTCTCTCCTCCATGTGAACACACTGATCTTCTGTCTCGTGAACAAGTCGGCGTCTCGGTGTCAGAGTGTCCGTCCGTCCGGCTCGAGAAAACCTTCAGGGAATGTTTTGTCTCTTTCTCTGTCGTGTTTTTTTCAATGTTTGATTTTGGTGAAAAACTTTTGTTTCTCCCGGCTGCAGCAGCGTTCTGTTGTTCTCTCTCTCTCTTTCTGTTTGGTTGTCGACAGAAGTTTGTCTGTTTTGTTTACCGCTGCAGAGGAGGTTTTGGTTTTTATTGCCGTTTGTCTGTCTCTCTGCAGGATTTCACAAAAACAACACAACAGAATTGTTCATGTTAGAAAGGTCATTTAGAGATCTATGAACTGGGGAAATTTGGTGCAGCTCTGGATTTTATAAATTTAAATAATAATTTCTAGGGACTAGTTACTTATTCGGTTACTGCACAGAGACATAAAGAGCAGGAACCTGCAATAAGCTCCAATATAGTTAATAATGAGGATTCAGGCAATAGAAGCAGTTTTAACATAATAATTCTATATATCAGGATACATTTTGAAGCGTATATAAATAAAGCGGTGGATCGGGGATGTAAAGAGGTAGAAAGCTCCGAGTGGCCTCTGAGTGTTTTGCAGGTTGAACAAACTGTATATATTTAGTTGGACCTGGTCACAGACAGAAGTAAATCAACATATAGTGTATTCTCTTTCCTGTGAGATCCTCACACTTCCTGTAGCTGTAGTTTATATGAGATGTTATAGTTTCTCATCTCACCCGACTCCTCCCTCTCTCTCTCGTTCCTTCTCTCCCTCCATCTTGTGCTGGTGCCAGATTGGACGTCTCTTATTCTGAAGCTTTGAGGCCAAACACACACCTGCTCTCCCCCCCCCCCAGACAGGAAGCTGTGAAAAGACTCTGGAACATGTTCTGCTGTCACTCGGCCAAAACACTGAACCTCAGGCAGATGTGGGAGGACTCACACATACATGTTCATAGACCAACATGCAATCATGCAAACAACACACATGCAGAGAGTGTCTCACAGAGCCTGAGGATGGAAAACACCATGACAAATTACACATGCACACTTCAGACAACACAGACGTGTGCGTGGTTTATCTGCTGAAGGACACGTGTGTGTTTTGCGGATGAGCAGATAGAAGTGTGTTTACAGTGAATCATGAATATGTGAGTTGTGAGAAGGAGCAGGAAGCGTGAAATGGTTCAAACGGTTTAAATATCAAACGTGCCGACTTGAAGACGGAGGAAGGTTCCATGTGTGGCTCAGGGGTCAGAGCGAGTCTGCCACTTACCGGACGTTCGGTGGTTCGATCCCCGGCTCCTCCAGCTTGGATTCTGAAGTGTCCTTGGGCAAGATGCTGAACCCTGAATTAAAAGAAAGAAATGTTTTCATGCTCTAGATACTGTAAACTAAAGATGGACACAGTGATGTTTCCAGGTTTTATCTCCTACTCCACATTGATCTGATATTTCATTCCTTAAATTCAAGATGTTAAAATCTGCAGAAAACTTGTTTCCTTTGCGTTAAACTCGTTATTTTATCTTTTATAAAATATGAAAGATGACGATGAGTGGAGCATAATCAACATCACTTCCTCTGTGTGTTTGTGAGGCCACTCGGGGGGGGGGATGGGGGGGATGAGAGTGTGCAGTGAGTGCAGTGTGACCCGTCATCCGTCCCTCACTGTACTCTGGATGTGCCCCCCCGACCGTTCACACACTCCGTGTTAGTGTAGCGCCTCTGCATTAGCAGCTCTGTGTCAGGAACTCCCGCTTTCTCTTCAGCTCCAATTCACCGACATAATAGTGAGACATCAAGAGTGTAAGCGTGGGAGGGAGAGAGGGAGGAGAGGGAGGGAGGGAGACAAGATGCAGTCACTGACAAGTTGTTTTTGTGCACGTGTGGATAATCCTCCTGTGTGCGTTTCCCTGTGTACACACGTCGTCCTCTCGTCCTCCTCAAGATGGACGACGTGTTGCCACGGCTCTGCGTCGGGTTTGTAAATAACGGACAGATTCTAAATGTGATTAATCACGAGGAGACTACAGTCAGTTTGTGTTGCAGCCATAATATGTGTGTGTGTCTGTGTGTGTGTGTGTGTGTGGCTGGTTTCCGGGGCCGGCGGCTGGGCGGCACCTGTCGGCTCCTGTGTTTGGAAACAGAGACGAGTCACAGGTGTGAAGCTCTCAGGCGTCGTCTGAACACAAGCTGCTCATTTTCCAGCTCATTGATCTCGACCTCGATCCAGAAACCGATTCATCTCTCGTCTTATGACCTCAGACTCCGTTTAGCGTCTCAGTACAAACCAACGTCTGGATAATGTTTCTTTAAAATGTTTAAAATGTATTGTGTGCACGATACTTACAAATTGAAAATACCCCTCAGGAGTTTTGCAGCTTTGCCTTCGGACACAGTTTGTATAATTTATCAGCGCTAATCTAAATATATTTACTCATATTTACTTCTATTTCATTTTTACTCCTCATAAAAATGCAGCTACTGTTTGCAGCAAGTATTTTATTTTTAAACCAAAGACTGTAAATAATAATTGACAGCTCCCGAAGGCGTCCTGATGCCCCCTGGTGGCTGGAGGCAGGATAGGACTCCTCCATGTTAGTGGATGGGACATGGACCAAACTAAAAGGATGGTTTCTTTCATTTTTACGTGGTTCTTATCACACTGATGTTTGCTCAAGTGTTTATGTGTCTTATAAGTTTAGTTTTTAATGTATTTGATTATATAAAAACATTGTGAATGACAGCTGAGACTGGTTCGCGATTGGTCGAGCACGTTTATCGCAGCTTCATCTCACGGCCGCTGCTGCAGAGACTTTGACGTCATCAACATAGATATCATATATAAACACTAGATGTCTCGGCCACATTATAACATTTGTTATAAACGTCAGAGATGTAGCTATGACACTGCATGCTTATGAATAATTATGTGATTTTTCTAAACAATTTAAGAATGTATGCAGTGTCATAGCTACATCTCTGACGTTTATAACAAACCAAACTTTTTAAAAATTGGTTGAAAATTGAGCAAGTTATGGTTATTTAAAAAGTACGCACCACTACAACACAATGTTATGGGTGAGCGAGCCGCCTGCAGCAAGATGGCCGCCATGTGGTGACGTTCGACTCCATTGGCCGAGACATCTAGCCTTATATATGTATATGGTCATCAATGCAGGATCTGGTGTGTTTCAGCTTCACATCTGGACAGTGGGAGGAAGTGGAGACTTGCCTTCCATCTTTATTAACAGTTTAATGATTTAAAACACCCAATATTTCATTTAATATTTTTACCTCAGTGGAGTTTTCACGTTCTCGAGGTTCGTCTCTTCAGTGTTCACAAGCTGATTCCTCCTCCGTGTCGCTGCTCCTCTCTACAGAAGAAGCTCCGCCTCCGTCACTCGCGGGCGTGATAAGACCGAGTTGATTTATCTTCTTGTTGCTAATGAGTTGACGGCTGATTACTGTGTCGTTTACTAGCTCTCAGTAATGGCCTTGTATAGACAAGGTGATTTACGGCTGATGGTGCTCAGAACAGAACCGGCCACACAGGTTCATTTTAGACATTGATTAGCGATAGCCTGACTCCGTAATTTCACTCAGCTACAATTGTGTGAAAAACAAAAAACCTTGACATCACCGAGACCTGGAATCAGCCGGTGACGATGACCTGGAAGACGTCTCTTTAAATCTAATAACAGGTTGGACATTTCCTTTCAGCTTTGCCCCAAACACAGAGAACTGCATTAGTCCAGATGATGTGAACGTATTTGTAACCTTCTCCGGTTCAGAGGGAGAAGACTCGGTTTCTGAGAAGATCCTCAGCTCGATCATCATGGAGAGACTCGTGTGACTCGTTAGTTTAAGGTCACATCACAGAACACAGAACATCTTCTGGCTGCTCTTTAATTGGACACATCTGTATCACAATGATATGAATGTTGAGGTTAAAATAGATGTGGCCTAAGGTTTCATATCAGGGAGCAGGACCGAATATTTAGCAAAATGTAGACGGACTTTGGAGGACAAAATGCAATTATTTTCTTTTTATTGTATATTGTTTATTTTCTTTTGAATGTTCTGGACTATTTTATATTGATATATTTGCCCTTAATTATCTCCGCCAAGAAGGAAATGAGTAAAATAAAATAAAATAACATGCTCTTTAGTTGGACACATCTGTATCACAATGATATGAATGTTGAGGTTTAAATAGATGTGGCCTAAGGGAAATGTATATAGAAAACAACAGGGGGCCAAGGATGAGGCCTTGGGGAACTCCACAGATCAGACGGACCACTGATGATAAATAATAATCACAAATAACATTTTAAAGATGTTTGAACATCTTTTTATTTATGTTTAAGGTCTAATTGTTTCGGATAACGATGTTTGAGACCTAGAAGGAACCTTGCCTCCTTTGCAGCTTTCTGATTGGTGCACGTCAGGGCTTTTCCTCCGTTTCCTTCCTGCTTGATCAGCACTTTCTCCTCTCAATCCCTTGACTTTTATTCGTAAAAGATAATTATAGCCCACAGATGCAGCTGTGTAGGTTATTTGCCGGAGCTCTTGGCAGCTTCAGGTTTTGGTGACGGGAGAAGAAGGATGTGTTGGAGCAGGAGGAGGAGGAGGAAGCCGGGCGTTGGCAACAGTAACATGCTGACGTGTTAGTTCACTAATTAGCACTAAACACACAGAACAGCTGAGGCCGATGCTTTTGCAGGTGTGAGCTCATAAACCAACGGATCGGACAAATTGAAAATTTGACCCGACGACGACGGCTCCGGAACATCCAACATTAAGTCACTGACGTTATAGCGTCTCATCCTGAGGGGGGGGGACGAGGATACTGGAGGATATTCAAGCGTGGGACAGTCTCATTGAGGCGCTGGTGGAATATCAGATTTTTAAAAACGGAGGAAATAATCATCTGCTCCATTCAGGCGAGACTGTTAACGGGTGATCTGCAGCAGAAACCGAGATGTGAGCTTCATACAGTCAATAACTCAGTGGGTTTAAATCTCACTTTGCCTTGTGAGAGAGGTTTTATTTAAGCAGTGAAAAGGCTGCACATGCCGAGCACCAACATCGCACAAAGACCTGGTTTGATGTTGAGACACGTTTGAGATCCGATTCTCAAATGACTCTCTGGGTCTTAGGAGGAAAAACCCAGAAAGGGGCGGGGCATGTGATCAGCAGTTCAACCGCACGTAAACGGATCAGAGACGAGGAACAGGAAGTGTTTGGTTATTATCTCGACATTATCTCGTCCCGTTTGTTTCCTGCATCAAAGCACGAGTAAATGAAACAGATTTTCTTAAAAATGTATGTGAGTGATTTATTGAACACCAATAAAATGGAGGATTTAAAAAAAGTCTATGCAGAAGCAGAATGGGAATAAATTGTGGATGATTTAATGACGGTGCTTTTATTGTGTAGATGCCGTTTTAAAACTCCTCCTTTCCTGCTTCTCCTGTGGATGTGAGCGGTTTTCTGCCTCTTAAGGAGAACCTGACAGAAATGCATTACACAACATATTGTTATAATATAAGAAAGTATTGAAATAATTTTACTCTCTGACAGATTCCATTACTTTTATGTCTGCCGCGCTCGGCCACCGTGCAGCCATTATGTTTGTTGGCTTAAAAATGTAATTTGTCAACGGAGACTAAATTGATTAGCATAGATTATATCCTCTGTCTCCCATTAAAACTCTGAGTGCCTGCAGCACCGCAGATTTATTTAGCTTCACTAAATTCTTTCTTCTCGGTCGGATCCCATCGAGTCTGAGTCCGTCCGACGTCTGGTTCTCTGAGTTCCTGTTCAGACGTGAGACCCGAAGGAAAACCTGCAAGGAGACATAATCTCTGATGTGTGGATTCTTCACTTATGAGTTGATTATTGAAAACGTACATTTTAAAAGGTGTATATATTTTATATATATTACCTTTTGTTTGACGTGTTCTTTGACGCTTTACTTTGGTCTATGTCCCATTTAAGAAAACGTAGGAGGCGGGTTTACGGCCCATAATGCAACCAGCCTCCAGGGGGCGATCAAGAGTATTTGGCCTCACTGTTGTGCAGCTGTCAAGTTGTCCATCTTTTTTAACTTTTATGGTTTTGTCCAGATTATGGTTAAAATATTTACCTACCAGCACCTTATCCAATTCATCATAGAGCATTGAATAATGAGCTTTTAAAATATTAATACACAGTTTTTATTATAAGTATTTTTCAAGATAGACAAATTAGTTATTTCTTTACTAACTTATCAAATTTATGTGCTTTTTTTGGACACTTTAAAAACATCACCACACTGAAGCTTTTGTGTCTGAGGGACCAGAATCAGACGAGGGAGACGAACAGATGGAAAGAAAATCCCGGTGACTCACGTTTTCTGACGACAGCTTCTCGCTTTGCAGAAGATAACACGAGTGAATAAACAGAACACGAGTCGAGCAGAGAATATTGTAAATAAAGGATATTAGAATTTGGTGCATGTGTGTTTTGTGTTTGCGTCAGAGGATCAGAATCATTATCGATTCCTTTGTCGAGATGGAGATGAGCTCTGTTGTTGGTTTCTTTGCTTTTATTTGACTTCTTCACTTTGACGCCAGGTTCGATAAACAGCAGGTGAACGGAGCTGCTTCGTGTTTTAATAGATTTCATCAGCTGCTTCAACTTCATTTGGTTAAATACTCATCATTTCGTATTGAATACTTTAATTTATGTAGATGTTTCAATTAGTCCAACTTCATCTAATCTGATCCGGCTCATAATTACTTCTTTGTCTGTATGCAGAGCACGTAGCTCGAGAAGCGTTCATCTCATTGGCCTCTCACTCGGAGTGTGTGTTGTGAAGCGTCCGGAGAAATGCACAGAGCGAGTTCAACGTGTTTCTTCTTCTAAGTCCTGCAGGAAGTGGGGGTTTCACTTCCTGTTCTGAGTAACGAGCAGGGACAGCGCCACTTTGACATTGAATATTAAACTTTTAGCAAGCGGCTAATGAGCTTGTTTGGACTTTGCCAGTGCCTCTAATTGCAAGTTGTCGTAACTTGAATGTTTATGTTCCTTTCAAACCCAATCAGAAACATTTCTTTATCTTCATCTCATCTCCTGCTGCAGGGACGACATGTCCAGCCCATCCATCCTCTCTCCTCCAGCACGATCACTATTGTAATTTGTTTTTTAATGCCTTTGCGCCCGGCTGTTCTGCTCACAAAGATTATTACGCTTTTAATTGTTTTAATTAATATCGTCTTGCTGCAAATATTTATCTGTCTGTTGCTAAACCGCTGCCAGCTGCAGGAATAAAGACCCAGTTATTCAAAATTAAGTTCATATCTTTGTTCTGTTTTGAGCTGTTGTCACATGTTGTTCATGTGTGTAAAACAACCAGCGTCCGCAGCCACAGGGACCAGGAAGTGATAAAAGGCAAATTAAGTTAAAGAAGAAATTAAGTTGGGTCCAAACATATATTAAAATCAATACAGAAATCATAAAAATAAATGAGACTCTCCAGATTCATCTGTATCACAGCGGAGACGTGTTTATAAGTGCAGACAGTAAATCTATCAGTGTGAGGCTTTCATTATAAATTAATTCATTCCATACCGGGGGATGATTACATTAATAAAGTCATGGATAGAGTCAGATACTAATGTACACAGCTGTTTAATTATTTGTGTGAAGACACACTCGGCTCCATGAAGCTGCCACGGCAACGAAAAGAGAATTTAATATGAACTTCTTGAATCAGCTCCTTTTGGAGGAGATATAGATCAGATGCATCTAGTCAAAAATAACCAATTATATCAGGATTCATTTCGGGGAAATCATTGATTCCAGTGGCGTCTCATTTGCAATAATCATTCTGTGAAATGATGCCCTGTAGCGTGATGCAATGATCCAAACTTCCAAACTATATAAATGTATAAACAAAATTCAACCTGTGAGTGAGATTCTCATGAAAAGATCTAGAAGCTTCACAAAGATGCAATATTTGCAACTTTTGGAATATAAAGTGTTTTCAGCCTTAGAGCCACAGAAAGTTTTGTCTTCCCGAGTCGGAGGATGAGGAGAGTGTTTGCTGATGTGATGTAACCGAGGCGTTCTGCTCAGACAGAGGAAAACAAATCCTGTTTGAATATTTCCAGCCGTATATTTACTGTCTGGCTTTATATTAATCTCGGTTTTTATTACTGTTGTTCCGTGTGTTTGCGGCGCCTGCTCCCTCGCTCGCTCGCTCCCTGTTGTTCTTTATTAGATTTTCCGAGGATCGGTTGTTTGAAAGTCACGGCAGAGATGAAGGTTTGTTTCCTTCGTCTCTGATCCTGTTTGTGCTTCACATGATTCAGAGTCGGTCAGGAAACTCTGTTTTACATGAAGGTTCGGATTCATCGAACCCCTCAGGCTGCAATTCCAGCGATGCACCTCCAGATGTGTAGAGCGACCGGGCTCGTGCACGTGGAGCGGCGTGGCATCGGGTCACGTGCACGCTTCTCTCTCCACAGAGGATTCAGCTGACGAGACCTGATTACATTCACAAACATAAATCACTGCACATCTTGTCAGGACGTCTCCTCGGGGGAAGTGTCCTCTAACAATAGCTCTCGTACAGTGAAATCATTACTGTTACTCAATGGATGGGTCATGTACAAGCTGTACTACTGTTACAGTACTAGTACAACCACGACTACTGTAGTATTTTGACTTCAAAACACAGATTTCCCGGCTCGTCGCTGTAGGAGTCTGACTGATGGAGGATTTTTTAGTTTTCAGCTAAATTTGTTTGTTTTATATTAAATTTTTATTCTCAAATCTAAACATGAAGCTGCGTCTCTTCTGCGTTGATTATTCTGTAAAATAAAAGTTTACACAAACGTGACAAAATGTGAAAGTCTCGTATCCGCAGATTTTTCAGGCTTTAGTTGTGATATTTATTTTTTATTTTTATTTAGTGTCCACAGGCTTCATCCTGACAGTCCATCTCTGACAGACTTGTCAGAAACACCTGCTTCCTGTTTGAATTCATGTGATGAGATGCTATCGGATCAGTTATAAGAACAACATCTTGAATGTGTGTGTGTGTTTGTGTGTGTGTGTGTGTGTGTTTAAACACAGTCCGATCTCCTGGGACGACAAAGTAAAGTCGTACTATTGCTCAGTTTTTTGCTAAAACTTTGTAGAACGTACAAAACACTGAGGTTCAGTTTTCTGTATTTGAAGTTAGTAAAAACAAAGAATAAGTTTGTTGTAATATTCAAGTCAAGTTTATTTATCAATCACATCTACAACAAGCAGAGTTGAACAAAGTGATGCTACTACAATAATATAGCAGAATAAAATAAAATACAATAGGAATATACTTAAAAACAGAACACCACATTAAAGTCCTGACCTGTGACTGTAAAACTTGAACTTAGTGTAATAACCAATGATGTTCTTGCTGTACGATGTACACACGTCAACCAGTGACGTGCCCAGAGCCTCTGAGGGACGATGGTGGGAATTAAAAAACACATTACTGAGCAGGAGGGACCAGCCTCCCCCCCCCCCCCCCCATCCCTCTGTGCAACATCCTGTCACCCCTCCCCCCCTCTCTCTCTCACAATATGGTTTTCCTGGTTCTAAAGGAAACAGGAGATTGTCACATCTTGGTTTTGAGTCTAATAAGTAGTAATCCCGTGGCTCTGTGTTAATTCAGAGCCACGGCGCTCAATGGCGGCCATGTTTTTGACGACGAGCGGCTTTGGCAGCGACAATGACTCCATGAGGACCCCCCCCCCCTTCCGTCCCCATGTGCATTGTGGGAAATGCTTGGTCTCCTGACTCTGTCACAGCTGTACAGTCACTTTGTATAACGTCATGGCAGCGTACGCACACAAACACACAACACACACACACACACACACACACACACACACACACACACACACACACACACACACACACACACACACACACACACACACACACACACAAGCTCACACTCGTTTCCCGTTAGGTAAGATGGTGGAAATGAGCTCTAAGTGGTCTGTGTGTAATGATCAGGCCTGTTTTCTAATTTTAATGGTGTGTGTGTGTGTGTGTTGGTGTGTTAGTGTGTGTGTGTGTGTGTGTATCTGTGTGTGACAATAGACTTTATTCTTGTAAATTCACAATGCGTTTCCTCTCCGGGAGCATTAGTGATATTTGTCATGTGTTGTCTCACCAGTAGATTATATATCAGACATGATTTTGTGACTTAGAAGCAACGAGGACCATCACAGCAGTGGGAGTTTCTTTAAAGTAGGGCTGCAACTAATGATAGTCGATTAGTCACCGATTATTGAAACGATTAATCGATTAATCGGATTATGAATGACACAAATTCTCAATTGCTATTAAGCAAGCAGCTTTTAAATTTAGCTTGAGGTTGTTCGAGGCATGTGATGACTGAAAATAAAGACAATAAAGATTGATACTTCATTCCAAAAAAATGTCTTTTAATAAACTTTGCTGCATAAAACGATACTGTTGACACAAAAGCAAAGAAAAATCACTTTTTTGTCCATTTAAAATTCAAGTTTCCCTTTTGACTGTGAACCAAGAACAGGGCAAGTGCTGGTACTAAAAATAAATTAAAAATCAAGTATCCATTTTTCGTGTTAACAAAAAAGGACATGGAAAATAACAGCAATAAAAACATCAACAAACAAAACTACAGTCTTCTCCGGACTAAATAATTGTGATTAAAAAAAGACGTTTGTCAGGCAATAGGATAACAATTCGCTTTTAAACTCGTTAAAAAAAAGTTGAAACCATATTTTTGTAATGGATTCTAGAATCTTGAGCGACTATTTTTGTCGCTGACTTATCGTTGCACCCTTACTTTAAAGATAAACGTGGACCTGATACCTGAGGGTGTTCATGAGGGTTTGTTGAGGCACATCTTCCATTAAAGAAAAAAATATGATTTCAAAAAACCTTCACGTGTTAAACTCCAGGGCTGGGCGATAAGACCATTTCAAACTTTGCCCTCCATTACCATTAAAGAACGGGTGGCGTCCCAGCGGTGGCGTCCGTGTGGAGTGTGATGTCTGTGAGCGAGCAGGCAGACGGGCGGTGAGGCAGACAGACGGGTTCCGGGACCAGCTGGAGACATGCAGACAGACGGGCTGTCAGCACCGTGTCCTGCTCCGTGTCCTCTGGGGGTCCGGACTCGTCTTCCACTCGCATCCTGGACGTGTGAAAAACTCAATCACAGCCCGCGGCCCCCCCAGCTGGGGAGGGTCGCAGTAATTAAACCACATCACTCACAAGGAAGCCCCCCCCCACACCCCCACCTCCTACATCTCTGTTACTCCTTCTGTTATTCTGCACATTTCCATCTCCATCCGGCTCTTCCTTTAAACGTCATATAACTTATTCAAAAGAGAATAAATGTTTCTCTCAAAATGTAGAAAAGGAAAAATGAGACTCAAGTGGAAATGTGAATCTGAACCCAGGAGCTAAAAGAGGGTTGTCGTGGCAATTTCTACAATCCCATTACCAACGAGGAAACGAGACACAAATTTCTCTTACAGTATTGTCACCTTCCTTTAATGATCGAGCATGGTGCATACCACAGGGTTTAGTTTGTAATATGCACCCAGATAGAAAACAGTTCATTACTTTAATATATTCGGCTAACCCCTCCCACTCTGGAGGGGGTTTGTTAAACAGGAAAAGGTTGAGATCCTTGGATCACATGAATACAACAATGCCTAGTCTAGAGCAATCAGACCAATAAGCATTTAGTAGTAAAGGGCTGTGTCTAGAGAAAATCTGGTTACAGTGTCTATGGTAATCAGGTCAATACACATTCAGTAGTACAGGAGGCAGCCAGGCAATGATCAAGGTTACATTGTAATTGAGAAAATCAGGTTACTATGTCTAGAGATTCAATCATGATAAATCCAAAGGGGAAATAAACATGATAATTATGGTCAACTGTTATATTTCCCTTACAGGGTGAAGCTACGTTAACAATTTTAGAGTCGATTTACGTATTAAAATCAAAAAACAATCTGCACTCACACACAAGTGATTTAAGCTCAGGTTAGCTTACCTTAGCATATCTGGTACATCACCTGTACTGCAGCCAGCCACCAGGGGGGCGAACAAGAGAATTTTGTCAATTTTTTGTTATACAGTCTATAGTCACGACTGAAAAGAAACCAATCAGGGAAGCTGTGCCCCAGAGTCTTCAAACTGAAACATATCAAAGTGGATTTCGCCTAAAAAGCTGCAGAGTTGTTGATAATCGTTTCTCACACCAATTAGAGAAACTGTTAAAAGTAAAAAAATCTCGATTAGCGGATCTGTAATTTCGGGCGTGAAGTCGAGTTCCCACATCGGCCACTTTCCATTCACGTTCATATTAAAGCTCAGCCATCGTTCCTTGAGGTGTGAGTCAGCTGGAGGAGATCGTCCACCCGGGAATAAACATCATCCTCAGTCACATCTCGGACGATTTTCTTTATTTCTTTATGAATATTAATAGAAGCACATGTTCCTTCTTGTGGCTTTTGATGGACGGCATGAGTCACTCTCGTGTCTCTGTGTTGTTCTGCCGTTGTTTCTTCAGGGTTGAATAAGTTCGGCTTCTATTTATACTCCAGTGATGGAGGCTGAATCACAGCGTTCGATGAACCGAGGAGGAAATGTTATTCTGAATCCAGGGATTGTGTGAATTTGTGTGTTTGTGTTTAATAGAAACACACGCACACACGTGTCTGTTTTGTTTTTGTTTGAATGTGACGATGTTGAATCATAAAACCTATTTGTCGATTGTCTTTTGCTATTTGGATTGTCTGACACCTGCTCGAAGACTTAATGATACCTGTGTATGTGTGTGTGTGTGTCTGTATGTGTGTGTGTGTGTGTGTGTGTGTGTGTGTGTGTGTGTGTGTTTGAGCAAGTGACAGACGATAGCATCACCCTCCGTATTTCCTGTGCCAGTGTCTGGCGCCCACATGGACATATTGTGGAGATGATAAAGGGATATTAAAACTCGTAGCTGATTCTTCTGCCCGCTGCCTGTCCAACTACACACACGCATACACACAGACACACACACACACACAGACACACACATACGCTACATATGTGCACTTAGCAGAACAAAGTGAGTTACTGATTGTGGAGGACGTAAAAACAGCACCGACGGATGATTCATGTTTTGATATCCTCTTTTCATTCTCTCCTCAGGTCACAGCGACTTATTTACTCTGAGCAGAATAACAGTTATTTTTATTTTATTTTTAAATATGTTCAAATCACCGTTTTAACTCAACTCTCAAAGTTTCATACATTAGTTGTGTAGGTGTAAATGTAGTCGAGTTATGTCCGGTTTGTCGTTTTGAAGCCTTGAGGTTTGACAGTTTCTCCAGCGCCATCTTGGTTTTTCTGAAACCAGAAATCACCATATTAGGGGTGGAGCAGGGGGTGGAGCTTGAGAGCTCGAGGACCCCGCCCACCGACCTGTTCCTCCAGCCCATTGGACGGAGCCAGTTGATGCTGTACTTACATTAGACGTATGTCTGGAGCATTTCGTCTCTTCCTCTCCTCTTCCTCCCCTCTTCCTCCCCACTTCCTCTCCTCTTCCTCCCCTCTTCCTCCCCTCTCCGCTCCCCTCTTCCTCCCCTCTTCCTCTCCTCTCCGCTCCCCTCTCCGCTCCCCTCTTCCTCCCCTCTTCCTCTCCTCTCCGCTCCCCTCCTCCTCCCCTCTTACTCTCCTCTCCGCTCCCCTCTTCCTCTCAACTTCCTCTCCTCTTCCTCTTCCTCCCCTCTTCCTCCCCACTTCCTCCCCTCTTCCTCCCCTCTTCCTCCCCTTTTCCTCCCCACTTCCTCCCCACTTCCACCCCTCTTCCTCCCCTCTTCCTCCCCACTTCCTCCCCACTTCCACCCCTCTTCCTCCCCTCTTCCTCCACACTTCCTCCTCTTTTCCTCCCCTCTTCCATCTCTCTTCCTCCCCTCTTCCTCTCCTCTTCCTCCCCATTTCCTCCACCGTCTCCTCCTCTTCCACCTCCTCCTCCTTTACCTCCATCCTCCCATCTTCACCACCTGCATTAAATCTGCACCAAAACAATATTTTCTTTATCTTTATTCTCTCTATCTTTAACACACACTCTGGTCCCAGCCGACTGATTTCACCCTTAATGATATTACCCATAAAGCCACAGATGTGCTTTATCAGTTACCATGCCAACAGGTAACCAGGGAGCAATAAGCAACGTTTCTTATTTCTCTCTCTCTCTATGTTTCTTCTTCTTGTGTGCGTCGATGTGTGTTTGTGCGATTGCTCTTGTTTGCAGCGTAGTCGTCGCTGCACGCTTCCCACCACATAAAAGCTATTGCCCCCCCGAGTATTCCTCTGCCTGCGTTGTGTCTCCCCACTGTACTTAACTAAGAGGTTTGAAAATCAGACCCGTTTGGGATGTTATGAATAATATCGTTTATACTCTAATGCATTTGAGAAAACGTGACGGATACGGTAAACAAGACTGGGACCGGGGGGGGGGGTGTTCCTGTCTGAGGGGGCGGAGCCACGAGGACAAGACGGAAAAAAAACTGCATCGAATGAAAGATCATAATCGGATGTAGATTCTCAACAAGAATGAGAAATAAAACCACAAGGTCGAAAGAACAACTAGAAATAACAATAGTGTAGATTGTTGTCCTTGTGTTTGACTACGTACAAATAGATGCTATTCATGTTATGGGATGTTTATGTAGGTTTTATTCAATAACCTTCACTTTGTTTTTCAGCAGAATTACTCAAAAACTACTAAATCAATTTCTGCATTTCTGAAATTCAGTGAAAGGAATGAGAAGTGATGCAACAGAACTCATTACATTACGATATAGACTTTCTCCGAGCGCCCTTCCAGTTTAATATCGTATCGTTTGAAGTTATTTATTTATTTTTCTATTTATTCCACAAAGTAAATTAACTATTGATAATGTGCAGTTTATTAAAGCATGACCTGAACGTTCAGTGTCGCCCTTGTTCCAACAAATTAAGCATCAACAGAAAACTTAATGTTCAGTGTGAATCTTGCTCTCAGGAAACTGTTGACTTGCTCCTTTCAGAAACTCGCCCTTCAGACTAGTTTCAGTTGCTAGTTGGAACATTATAGATTATATAGATTATAGATTATAGATTATAGAGACGTATCAATATTATCTTTATATCATCTCAGCAAACTGAGGGATGTGCAGGTTTGTGTCTCACTTCAAATTAAAGTCCTGCTTGTTGCTGGTTCACTTCATACTCGATCTGTCTCTAGTAATTCTTGCTTTGATATTCCTCCTCCTCTCGTTCTTGTTGACCTCTCTCCTGCATGTCCTCCATCTCTCTCTCTCTCCATCTCTCCCTCCCTCTCTCTCCCTCTTTTGCCTGGAGCATGTTTTCTTTCTGTTTCAGTGAAGCACTTAAGTCTACCCTACTGTGTACAGCCTGTAATGAGGACTGCCAGCTGTGGCTCAATGGCTAGTGCACATGGACACAAACACACAAACATACATGCAAACACACACATACACACAGACACACACACACACAACATGCATACGCACGCACAAGGGCCAGCCACAGTCACTTCTCCACTTCTAGGTAAAAGCAGATATAAATGGCACATGATGTAATCAGCTACATATGCGACCAGCGTATGGGATGTGTGTGTGTGTGTGTCTGTGTGTGTGTGTGTGTGTGTGTGTATATGCGTGTGTGTGTGTGCAGATTGAATATGTTTCTCATTTTGACAGAAAGAAATGACGTCACCCTGGGCTCTGGTAGACTGAGATAACAGAAGCTATAGATATGTTTCAGTATGACAGTAAAATATTCATGATTTTAACGTGTGTGTGTCTGTGTGTGTGTGTGTGTGTGTGTGTGTGTGTGTTTCCAGAATCTTGGCCACGGTGGGTTCAGACTTCGACCTGAGGACGCTGCGGGCGGTCCGGGTGCTGAGACCCCTGAAACTCGTATCAGGAATCCCAAGTAAGTGACTCTACCAACATTTAAAACATGTTTTACTTTTTATATTTTAATGCCTCTGTAACTGTCTGATCCAGATTTCATCACGATACATGAATTATTTTCCTGCTGACGACAAAACAAACACACAAATAGGGTGAAAACATGAATTCAAGGACAACAAAGAAAAGAACAAAGCTCTGACTCTCTCTCCGCTCCCCACTTCCTCCTCACTTCCTCCCTACTTCCTCCCCACTTCCTCTCCTCTTCCTCCCCTCTTCCTCTCCTCCCCTCTTCCTCCCCACTTCCTCCCCTCTTCTTCTGCACTTCCTTCCCCACTTCCTCGTCTCTTCCTCCCCTCTTCCACGTCTCTTCCTCCCCTCTTACTCCCCACTTCCTCCCCTCTTCCTTGTCTCTCTTCCTCCCCTCTTCCTCCACACTTCCTCGTCTCTTTCTCTCCGCTTCCTTCCCTCTTCCTCCCCTCTTCCTCCCCTCTTCCTCCCCACTTCCTCCCCTCTTCCTCCCCTCTTCCTCCCCTCTTCCTCCCCTCTTCCTCCCCACTTCCTCCCCTGTCCCTCGTCTCTTCCTCGTCTCTTCCTCCCCTCTTCCTCCCCTCTTCCTTGTCTCTACCTCGTCTCTCCCTCGTCTCTTCCTCGTCTCTTCCTCGTCTCTTTCTCCCCTCTTCCTCCCCTATTCTTCCCCTCTTCCTTGTTTCTTCCTCCCCTCTTCCAACCCCCTTCCTCGTCTCTTCCTCCCCTCTTCCTCCCCTCTTCCTCCCCTCTTCCTCCCCTCTTCCTCCCGTCTCCGCTCCTCTCTTCCTCTCCTCTTCCTCCCCTCTTCCTCCCCACTTCCTCCCCTCCCCTCTCCTCTCTCCGCTCCCCTCTTCCTCCCCTCTCCGCTCCCCTCTTCCTCCCCTCTTCCTCTCCTCTCTTCCTCCTCTCTTCCTCTCCTCTTCCTCCCCTCCCCGCTCCTCTCTTCCTCCTCTGTTCCTCCCCTCTCCGCTCCTCTCTTCCTCCCCTCTCCGCTCCCCTCTTCCTCCCCTCTTCCTCGTCTCTCCGCTCCTCTCTCCGCTCTCCTCTTCCTCCCCTCTCCGCTCTCCTCTTCCTCCCCTCTTCCTCCCCTCTCCGCTCCCCTCTTCCTCCCCACTTCCTCTCCTCTTCCTCCCCTCTTCCTCCCCTCTTCCTCGTCCCTCAGGTCTCCAGGTGGTCCTGAAGTCCATCATGAAAGCCATGGTCCCTCTGCTGCAGATCGGCCTGCTGCTCTTCTTCGCCATCGTGATGTTTGCCATCATCGGGGTGGAGTTCTACATGGGAAAGTTCCACACCACCTGCTTCAGGCTCGACACCGGTGAGAGCAGCAGCTTGTGTTGCTTTTTAATTATCAGCCAGGAAAACTTTCCTCCTCTCAGAGAACAAACACACGGCCGAGAACAAACTGTTTATTACATTTTAATGCAGCAGCACATAAATGATTCATAGCTCCTGTACGATCGTGTGGCTGCACATTCCACCGGTTTGCTTATATCAACACGACCGACGAGAGCTCGGCAGAATGTCTGACAGGCGTTTTTCCACGTCTTGCTTTGTGATGAATGGAAATATTCTCAATCTCCAGGTTTTGATCGATGGCGGCGGCCGCGACTCGATTCAGATTATTATGAGTTCGGCCTCGTGATCGAACGCTAACTCAGACGCTGGTAATGAGTTTTGCCGTCGGCTTGTTCGTCTCTTCGGCCGACATCAGGCGTTTGTGCTCGTGAGGATATTGCAGCAATAAAACCTTTGATAGGACCCTGATAAGTTTATGTATTTCATCATGTATATTTTACATTTCTGCACCATATTTGCACCACAAAATTCAAGAATGTTAATGCCCTGCAACAAAAATCTAATTTTGGGGGAAATCTATTATATATTATTATCCTGAGATTTCTTAATATTTAACCTCCCTGTAAAGGTTTATGCATTTTGGCTCTAATAATTATAACCATCTATTTGGTGCAATTTTGCTTCCCTCTAATTGATTGGTATCATATTCTTCTTTGGTAAAATGTAATTGCATTTTATTCACTGAACTCGTGGGTGTGGTCATTTCAACTGCGGCTGAAATAACTCGTTGTGTAACATAGTGATAGAAATTATGACAAGGTTCCCTCTGCTGGTGTCAGAGAGGGTGAAGATGTGGCTTGAGGGTTGTTGTGTGTGTGTGTGTGTGTGTGTGTGTGTGTGTGTGTGTGTGTGTGTGTGTGTAGTGGTGTGAGCAGCTGTGACAGCCTGTTAATGTACAGTATGTGTGTTACTGAGTTATATTTAGTCACATGGACGCAGCAGGGTTCGATTCCACCGAGCAGGTTCTGTAAACTGGCTCAGTTGTGTTGTTTCAGTTTTTGTGTGTGAGCCAGTGAGGTCACAATCAGGTAACACAACAGACTCACATGTTCTGTGTGTGTTCCCTGGGTTCATGTAAACTTTTAGGATTGAAAAGTAAAAAAAGATGCTCTGACATAAGCAGGTGCAACACACACTCTGCCAAACACACACACAGTAATGACAGTGAAATTGCCTAATTAGTGACTAATGGTGGCGGTACAAAGGGGCAGAGGTTCCAAGTAGCTGGTGTGGTGGAGCGGGGGGGAAGGGGGGGGTGGGTGGCGGCGGCAGAGCTTGGCAGGACACGGCGTCTGAGGATTGGACGGATCTGGCGCGTCCGCGGGTTCGGGCTCCAGACAGAACGGAGACCGAGCCCGGACGTGGTGGGCGGGCGAGTTGAGTCAGAGAGAGAGAGAGAGACAGAGAGACAGAGAGATAGAGAGACGCAGAGAGACAGAGAGAGAGAGAGAGAGAGAGAGAGAGGGAGAGAGAGACAGAGAGAGAGAGAGAGAGGGAGAGAGACGGAGAGAGACGGAGGGAGAGAGAGAGAGAGAGAGAGAGAGAGAGAGAGAGAGACAGAGAGACAGAGAGAGAGAGACAGAGAGAGACGGAGAGAGACAGAGAGAGAGAGAGAGAGAGAGAGAGAGAGAGAGAGAGAGAGAGAGAGAGAGAGAGAGAGAGAGAGGAGAGAGAGAGAGAGAGAGACATGGCCAAGACTGGTGGTTAGATACCGGAGGAGAAGGGGATACAGGTGGGATTGTGTTGGCCAGGCCCAGCCGGTGGTCTCACACACACACACACACACACACACACACACAGACTGAAACAAAGACAAACCCAGGAGCTGAGGCGGAGGAGGAGGAGCTGCTCCCGGTGGAAGATGATGGAGCTGCGGCGCCCGGCTGACGCAGCAGCTGTCGGGACGCTGGAGACGATGCATCTCACACGACTGACACCAGAGATATGTCGGCCGTGCAGAATGGCGCTGATCGGAGACGTTTCCCGCACGAAACGAACGCTGGCTGCACCGGGCATCTGCTCCTCCGCACTCAGCACATTCATCCATTATCCTGAATCCTCGACTGCTGACGTATGTGCCCGAGACGTCCGTTACACAAACCCTCAGCTGCCTCCACGTGAGCCTGGGAGCTCAAGCACACACATACACACACAAACACACACACAAACACACACATGGGGAGACGTCTAAACCTGTAAACTCTTTCCCTTCCTGTCCTGGTCATAGACTCGTCCCTTAGTTCACCTCTCGTATATTCCGAGCAGCCGAGAGGTGTCGATGATGGTGAAGTTGATGCTGAAGAAAGAAATCTCTTGCAAAACTTGCTTGTATAGTTTTTTAAAGTTTATTACACAAAAGTTGATTTGTTTTTTATTATTTGCCTTTATTTAACCAGGTCGGTCCCGTTGAGATACAATGACCTCTTTTCCAAGGGAAGCCCGGCCAAGACAGCAGCATACAGGAAAAATGTCAACAGTCACAAGACACACAGACATCACATAACACAGATAAAATACATTTAAAAAAGATAAAAGATAAGGCAACAGGACTAAAGCTCCGGATTCACACCAAAACAAGAACAAGTGCGGTATGAAGCCGCTCCAATTTCTCTCACAAGAGTCTTCAAGGTTTCAAGGTTTATGAGCTCCTTTAACTTTAGAGTTTTTTGCAGTGCATTCCAAGCAGCAGGTGCAGCGTACTTAAAACAGTGCTGACCAAATTCATAGTCTTCCAGGTCAGGACGGTCTCTAGATATCCGGAGACATCCACACGCCAATAATGGAAGCCTGGAGTCAAGCCCACATTATACAGAGAGGTTGCGACCCAAATCTGGTGGTTCAGCAGGACACGACTGCATGTGTCCAAGGATATAATGTAAATGAAATGGTGTTTCCATAAAGACAAGCCTCCTGCTTAAAGACAAAGACCCATGTTCTATACTTATCCATTAACAGGTCAGAGGTCATTCCCTAGAGGAGAGAACTAACTAAAAACACAAGGAGGAATTACTGAGAATCTAAAGATGAGGGCTGCATGCTTAAACATGTTTTAGTATATTTAGCTTAGCTAATATATCTATCTAGCGTAGTTATAAAACATAATGACATGTTAGCATCTTAGGCGTGTTGATTCTCAAATTCTCAGACTCTCTTGAACACTATCCCAGGTGTTATTCGTTAGCTCTCTCACTCAGAGAATACTCTTTTGAACTGTAAAATGAAGACTTGCAGTACAAGATACTAAACATGTCCTTATTTAGGTAAAATCTTAATAACTAGAGATAACAATGTATGTTATCTCTAGTGTTGGGATCCCACCTTCCCATGGGGTCCTACCTCCACAAATAAAACTCGTCGTCTTGCAAGAGGCAAGTCAGACTTTCACTATTGGCTTGTGATGTCTCCGGGTATACCATGGTATCCGTCTGACCTGTGAAACTTCTGAGTAATAAATTCTGTTATACTGCAAGTTGTGGGTCTGCGTCTCCTCTCTTCAAACACCGACTTCGACAAGACACTGCAGCTTGAAAGACACGACAATGTGATTCTGGTTCACACCCAGGTTACAGGGATCTATTGAGCTGGATTTGACCACACACCTGTTAAACAGAAACATCCACAGCTTCACCCCTTTGTCTGGTTCTCAGGTGAGAAAGCAGTGGATTGGCCGTGTGGACTCGAGCCTCCGGCCAGGACGTGTCCCAACGGCACCGTGTGCAGAGAGTACTGGACCGGACCCAACTTCGGGATCACCAACTTCGACAACATCCTGTTCGCGGTGCTCACGGTGTTCCAGTGCATCACCATGGAGGGCTGGGTGGAGATCCTCTACAGCGTGAGTCCCTCCTTCCTTCTCTCACTCTCTGTCGGTTCCTCTACTTGTGTTTAACCATCAACTTCTCAAATCCTACAATCGTTTCTCGGCTCTTTCTATTTGTTGGAGGCAGCATTGAGGGTTTTGTTTGTTAAATTGTTGAAAGTATCTCAGCAGTTATTGGCAGAACAACACATTTGTGTTAAGGTATTAAATCACATCGACTCAGAGGATAAACACTCACTGTTTCTGTCATTTACCGAAAGGAATTTGACAAAAGGAAACATCTAATTTAAGATTTATGAGAACTTTCATGATCTTCAGAGGATGAAACTCTGTGGAACACCTCAAATATATAATATAAACCATCTTATTTTAATGTCCCCATTGGCAGGATCTCTATATAGAGGGGGGAATGATTGTATCTAGGTTGTGTCTGTGCTTGTGTGTGTGTGTGTGTGTGTGTGTGTGTGTGTGTGTGTGTGTGTGTGTGTGTGTGTGTGTGTGTGTGTGTGTGTGTGTGTGTGTGTGTGTGTGTGACCTGCAGCAGAGATGGGGAACAGGTGAGGTCCCTCTGCAGGTTGTCAGGTTGTCAGTTCAGTTTCTGCTCGAGTGGTTGAGGACAGATCCGTGACACCGGGGGGGGGGGGGACACATTGTTCCCGTCCACTGTCAGTGTCCACGGAGCAGAGCAGCGAATACAGATGAGCCAAGAAGTTTATTTTGAAAAAGAAAAAAGAACATTACACTACTGTAACAGGAAGTTATGCATTTGTTGTTTTGCAGATTGTAAATAGTAGTTTGTGATATTTTCCTTTTTGAGATCTTTTATCTGATTTAGCTTTGGTTCACTGTCGGGAACTAAAGCAGAAATCTAATTTGGGGGGAAATCTGTTGTATATTATTATCCTGAGATTTCTTAACATTGAACCTCCTTGTAAAGGTTTATGCATTTTGGCTCTAATAATTATAACCATTTAGTTGGTGCACTTTTGCTTCCCTCTAACTGATTGGTATCATATTCAGGTTTAAAGT
This sequence comes from Limanda limanda, assembly GCF_963576545.1. NCBI lineage: Eukaryota > Metazoa > Chordata > Actinopteri > Pleuronectiformes > Pleuronectidae > Limanda > Limanda limanda. The sequence continues at coordinate 3,854,062 of NC_083636.1, forward strand.
CGGTTCAGCGTCCAGCCAAGACCGAGTTGATCCTCATTTAGAAATGTAATAACAAAAAGATGATGTTGCCCTGATGTGCGTTACACATCTGGGTCACTGGTACGAGCCTCCACCCTCCAGCCGGTGAGGTCTTCACTTCTCTTTCTCTCTTTCACCAGAGCCAACACCTTTGTTTTCAAAGTGTCTGCACCTCTCCGGGTTTTTTCAGGGCAGCCAAGCGCAGAACACTTAGAAATCAGAATCCCTAAAGGACGAGAGACGTCCGGCCGAGCAGAACTAAAACCTCTCTGGCTCTGAGCTGCATTTTTTACAAAATGATGCAAACAATCTAACGCACAACTCGTGAAATCTGCCAAATGAGGAAGTACACCGTGGATTCAGGAAGTAGTCAGACCCTTTCGCACTTTAATGTGCTGAAGATCTGACTGATTTCATTTAATTGAAGCATTTTCTTCTTCGTCTCTTTCTCTCTCTCTCTCTCTCTCCGTCTTGAACGTTTCTCTTTGCTCGTCCTTCCTCTACATTTCTAAATCTCCTCTTTATATTCTCTAAAAACTTGTATTCAGATTTCCTCCCTTTGTCCCCCGGGCTCCGTGTTTTCCTCTCCCGGGAGACGTGGTTGTACATTGTGATCCACTCACACAGCCATGTTCTCTCTCTCCTCCTCTTCCTCGCCCTCTTCCTCGTCGTTTCACTCCAGTCGTCTCCCGTCGTTTCTCCTGCCTCATTATCCTAAGCGCTGGAGACCCGTGTGCGCCGCTGAGCTCTGAGGAACGTTCTCAGTCGCTGCTTGTTCTTTGTGTTTCGCTCTTTTTCCCTCAAACTCATTTCTTTTGATCCTCCCTGTTATTTTTATTTCCGTCTTTTGGTGTCTTTCCTGACCGTGTTTCTTGCAGCTCACCTAGCTCAGGCTTTTCACTGTTGACTTTTCTCCCTGTTCCTTATTCACCTCCGTTTAATCCTGAGTCACATTCACACGATGAGGTGTTAAACTTATGAACCCTTTTACCACTCACACGTCTGATGGAGATGAATCTGGCTCCTGTGTTGATCGGTGTGATCGCTGCTCTTTAGGTTTTATTAGATGAAATTAGAGTTAAAAAACGTCACTGTTGCTACGGTTACATCCACCTGACTCTGGAGTTTCAAAAGCAACTAAACCTGAGACGTTTGGAAATGCCCAGGCTGCGTTGTACTGTGGATGAGACGTTTGGAAATGATGACACTCGTATATTCGCAACTTAACAACCAGGTAAAGTGTCGCTCATAGTTCCTCCTCGTCGTTGGTACAAGAAAATAAATCCCTCATTTTACTTTTCATTAAATCTGTTTCTCCTTAGTTGTGGACGGGGATCAAACACTTCAGTGGTCGGAGATTGTTTTAGATTTTAAAACAACAATTTAGTTTTTAAGCTGAGATCAGACGGGACAATTTAACCCGGATTCACTTCCCTGACGCCCCACACTTCGACATGGTCCCAACCAAAAAAGACAAAATACACATGAAATCATTAAAAATCAGATGCTTTCTGTCATTTGAGTTTGTTCTTATCTCGCTGATGTTTGTTCATGTTTCGTGGTTTGGTTTGAATTAGTTATTTGATGATATAAAATTGAAATATCTCCACCGACAGCTGTTTATTTCTTGTTTAATCTCGTTTTTATTTAAACCGTTTACTTTCCTCCCGTCATCACATTACAGCTGACAAACATATGGGATCATTAGCAGAAGCTTCCTGAAGGCAATATAAATATATACTTCTGTTTCTTGACATTTGCTCCTAGAGGATAATTCATGGATCAGGCATTTTAAGAGGACTGATATTTATGATTTTGGTTAATTTGTTGATTGAATTTAAAGGGACTGTTTGACCAAGGCGGAGGTCTGTGCTCTTCTCATTGTTTTCTTTCATTAACCTTGTTTTCACCTTTTAGAAAATACCTGAACCCCCCCACTGAGCTCACTGAAGTTCTCCCTCAAGCTTTTGCTTAACGTGGGAAACCTCATGACCACGATGCTCAGGGAAAGAGCCCTGTGTGTATTTGTGTGGATGCACTGGAGCGTGCAGGTCGTGTGTGCATTAATATCCAGAGTCTACACATGTAGATGCACTCGTAGTTGCAGATACGGGGGGGAGGAAGGGGGAGGAGCTCTATTCTGTGGATTATATACGTTCCTGTAACCCGGCGTTCACCTCACAGATTGATGACCGTGGCACCTCCGGCCCGAGGGCGATCGTTTAGTCCCTCCTCTCTAATGGTGCAAAAAGAAAAGAGCGCCTCCTCCATCCTCCCCCACTTCATAAACCATCTTTCTTCTTCTTCTTTCCTCATTGCACTGCTTCCCTCCCCCCCGCTCCCACTTACCTCGGACCCTCAGCCACCCCCCACCCCCCCCCGGGGAGGCCACGCAGCAGGAGCCTGGCGTCTGCCGGCAGCTGATGTGAGGAAATGAAAACGCTGCTGTTAGTCCTCGTTTGTTCGTCATAAAGATTTAATATCTGAGAGACTTTCATGTGTGTGACGCAAACTCAGTGTAAAGACCACGAGGAACACTTAATGCATCTCAATGACACCACTTTATTGAGACCCGAATATATATATTTAGATATATGGGTAGTTGACAAATAAGGGTGAATCAATTGCCGTTTCAAAAATCTGATTTTCCATGTCACGCCACACGACAGCATTTGTGTTACGAAAGTTATTTTGCTGTAAATACTAATATACAAGTTTTGTGCATATTAAAACCTAATATTAATAAAGTCATGATATACAATATAATGCCAAGGCAGTTATTACCTGCTCCAGATATTTCTGGTTTATTTTGTTAATATGTTAGTTTAATGCTTCACCTATGTTACGGTCACACCGCAGGACATTTTGCGTATTCACCTTAAAATATAATCAAAACAAAACAGATATTTCATACAAAATCATAAGTTTAAAACAAAGTACCATAATATGCATCACATCCATGTGTTGTTTAAGTGGTTAAATGCATCTAAATAAACATTCACACTTAATTACAGAAAAATCATGCGTCATGTCATCCACCCATATATATTTTATTTTCTATTTTAAATTTTTGATATTCTATTTTATTGATATTCTATATTAATATTAATTATTATGTATTATTATATTATATATATTATATTAATAATCTATATACTATTTCTATTTTTATTTTATTTTTTTTGGTTTGAAATTACTGAGCATTGCTTAAAGAGAGCCTGTGACCCAAGTATTTCATTGCCAGCGACTGCTTCTTGTTATCTCTGTGCATTTGACAATAAAAATCTTGAATCTTGAATCTTGAAGACGAAGAAGAAGATGTCACACACAAGTTGCATCTGACTCAACTTTTGAAACATGTAGTGCAACATCATCAGACGAGGAACTCTGGGAAATCAGATTCGAGCGTCCACAGAGCACGTGCAGGAGTCGGGGGGGTTATTTATTGTTATTAATGCAGGAATGGAAACTTTTTGTGAAACGGGAACAAAAGACAAAACCTCCTCTGCCTGAGCGCAGTAATCCTCCTGAAGAGAGAGAGATAGAGAGAGAGAGAGAGAGAGACAGAGAGAGATTTTTTTTTGATTTTTAAATACCTACTTTATTCAGTTTTACAGAACAAGAGTAGGGCAATCAATTATTCCTTTCCCTCAAATAAATAGAGATTAACAATTGTAAACAAACAACATTAAAATAAATTATAAAATATGGCTAAAATGCAAATCATTTTCTTTTACAGTGCAGATCGCTCCTTTGACACATCGTTAAATGTGTCGAGATTTTGCATTAGCTCATAAAACCTGAAATCAGCCACAACTCTGGCTTTTACCAGGGCAGGAAACCGAGCAATGACATTAGTCCCTAGAGAGAGAGAGAGAGAGGGAGAGAGAGAGAGAGAGAGAGAGAGAGAGAGAGAGAGAGAGAGAGAGAGAGAGAGAGAGAGAGGGAGAGAGAGAGAGAGAGAGAGAGAGAATGAATCGGCATTGAGTGAAGTGAGCGAAACCTGTGGAGGACAAAATGTCACCGAACTGATTCTAACGCTGCTTCTTGATGTTTTTAATCGTGAGAGGAAACGGGAACAGAGTCCACGTGAAGGCAGATTTCAGCTTATGCTAATGGCGCCGGTGTTGCCAGCCGCCACAGAGCCGCCACAGAGCCGCCGCGTTCGCCTGGAGCGAGATCCCCTCCCGTCAGTGTCGTGTTTAGCGGCTCAACCGAACGCCGCCTGTTCCTGATGTGCAACTTCCAGAGCGTCAGAGGCCAGATTACTGTGGAATACGCATCCAGGAGTTTAAATTACGCATGCAGAGGAAAATAATGAGCATTATCCTTCCAAATTACTCTGTCATTTACTGGCTTTCCCCTTCATATCCCCCCCCCCCCCGCCTTCCACTCCATCCACTACGTTTCTCTTGCTGTGATAGTAACAGTCTCAAGGTGAAATCTTGGTTTTAACATGAAGGTTTTCTACCTCTGTCTTATTTCCCTCTGCTTCTCGTTCCCTGTGGTTTATCGTTCATCTCTCTGCAGTGCGTCACATGTTCACCTTCATCTTTCCCTCCAGATCGCGTGTTCGATTCCGACGTGTCGTGTTATCAGCGTCCAGCAGCAGCTGCGTCAGATCGGACTCTCAGATCCAGTCACCGAGTCGCTCTGTGTCCCGCTGTGGTCGAAGGTCGAGTCACTAGGACTAGAAACACAAAGAGTGCAGTGTTGCTGAGGTTAAAACGGCAAATCAATCAGATTTATATTCTTCAACCGACTCCAGAGATAAGAGCAGTCGCAGGTCTCCGTGGAGTCTTTGGTTCAGGGTCAGAGTCACATGACGTGAAGGTCATGGCGTTCGGCTCTTCCACTCGTCTCAGGTGCATTTAAAAACAAAAAGATTGAAGGTAACATTATCTTTTATTTACTCCGAGCTTCAGGGCGTGTGGCCGATTTCCTCAGCGTCGATAATGTGGAAATCTTCATTTCATGCCCTGTGATTTCATTTCACTTCCCGAGTCTCTTCCTCTGACCCAGTGGAAGCGGCGCTAATTACCTCTGCTGTGTCATTTCCTGGTTTCACACTTTAACAAATGGGCGTGTCACTTCATGTTATATCTGCTTCCATTTGAATTCTATCTTTGTGAAGAAGAAGAAGAATTTTAATCGCATGAGAGATTTACAGAAATCTCCACATTTCCACAACAGGGAAATTTGTATTTCCATAAGCTTTGTACCCACAGACTGTTGTTGGGATGAGGACACTGTGTGATTGACAGCTGGGTGCAGGTGTAGGTGGGTGTGCAGCCCCCCCCCCCTTTTCCAATTATGGTAACTTCTGGTTTCAAAAAACCAAGACGGCGCTGAACAACATGTCAAAGTAGAGACTTCCACACGGCAGCTCCCAAACCAACAGGTGACGTCACAGTGACTTTGAGTTGCAGTTTAATGTTAGTGTGTGTGTGTTTGTGTGTGTTTTTGTGTGTCCTCCCGCTTCATTAGAGCCGTGTGAGTCGCTGAGGCGGCTGCACTTTGACCTTGTCAGAGCGTTCGTCAAATCCCCGTAAAAATAGAGCGGCGCTCAGAGACAGTTTCACATCGTGCGGACGATCAGTCACACGACCGCGTGAGAATCCTTTCATCACCGCAGCTCGCCGAGGTAATGATGTGGAAGTAAAGACACCGGAGTTAAGTGTGTGGACAGTTCCCAGGAGCATGTGCTCACATTTTATACTTAACTGTGCAAAGAAGAAAATTCATAATTCACTGTCAAGTACTGAAGCAAAGGTGGGTTCAAGGTATTTTGGCGGCTAATGTTGATTTCCGGTGAGATTCAATCCTCCCGATAATCACCGGGGTGTTTCCACTTTGAGGCTGATCTGTATGGAGGACCATACATGACTTAAGTATAAATAAATAAATAAATAAATAAATAAATACAGAAATAAATAAATAAAAAAGGAAATACATAAATGAATACATAAATAAATACATTTATAACAGCAGAAAAGTCTAAATAAATGTCTTAAATATATTTATTTATTTATTTGTGTATTTATTTATACATTTGTTTATTTATTTATAATTAAGTCATGTATGGTCCTCCATAGATTTGATTATCTGGCAGAGTTATCATGGACATCAATTTAATTTCACTGAATCAAAGCCTCGTCCATTTTGTATCGTAAACATCAAACATCGATGTTTATGATTTGAAATCGAAGAGCAAGAGTTTTTAATCTGCGAGATCCCATGTCTGTTGAAAGCGTGTGGTCCTGCGTTCTCACTATTAGAAGATTAAAAATCAGTTACATCTGTCAGTATGTCATAGTTTGCAATGCTCCTTAAAAAAATCACTGGATGGTTCCCAGGAGCATGTGCTCAAATTTTTTCAAGAAAATCATAATTCACTGTCAAGTACTGAAGCAAAGGTGGTATCAAGTTATTTTGGCGGCTAATGTTGATTTCAGGTGAGATTCAATCCTCCCGATAATCTCAGGGTTGTTTCCACTCTGATCTGATTATCTGGCAGAATTATTATGGACTTAAATATAATTTCACTGAATCAGAGCCTCGTCTATTTTGTATGGTAAACATCAAACATCGATGTTTATGATTTGAAATCGAAGAGTTTTTAATCTGCGAGTTCCCATGTCTGTGGAATCACGGCTCACAATTAGAAGATCAAAAATCTGTTTCATCTGTCAGTATCTCATAGTTTGCATTGCTCCTAAAAAAAAATCTTAGAAACGGAAGCAATTTATCCTTTAAAAGTGTCAAATATAGATGAAATAACTCGTTACATCTGTGTCAAGAGAGAAGAGCAGTCGAGAAAAGAGCCTCAAATCTAATTTAAACAGTAGAACTGTGTGAAGACCTCGTGCTCCCTGAGCTGCTGAGCCCAGTCTGCTGCTCGTGGATGTTTCAGGTCTGTGAGGAGCTGTGGGATTGATTCAGAGTGGCTGTCTTCATCACAGCAGGCTTTCCATGCCATCAGAGAGGGTGTGTGTGTGTGTGTGTGTGTGTGTGTGTGTGTGTGTGTGTGTGTGTGTGTGTGTGTGTGTGTGTGTGTGTGTGTGTGTGTGTGTGTGTGTGTGTCAGCACTGTAAGCTGAGAGTGGGAGTTCACTGTCACACTGGAAACCGCACGATGCTCGGCTCCGAGTTGTTTGGCAGCTTTTTGCTTTCCTCCTCTCCGGTGGTTCGGAGGCAGCGATGACTCACGGGCGGGGGGGCAGAGGTGGAATAACCAAATGAAGTGAAACTTACATAAAGTCGTGGAGCGGAGGATGGGAGTTATTACGCCCATTTTCACTCACATTTATATTTGTTTTGCTTTGAATGAATTTTAATATCATGGAGATGACTCGACAGATTTTCCAGCAGCACTTCCTGTAGGATGTTTCCTCTAAATGCTTTTTACACCACAGATTTCAGACGCTTCTTGTCACAGATATGATGTAACGTGGCCAATTATTCATAATTTAGCCAAATTAAGAGAAACAAGAAACATGGTGGAGCTGCACAGCTGGTTTCTCTTATTAACCATAAACCACCATCACGTTTTAACCTTATTGCAACCACATTAAATAACATGAAAAGTGCATGTGTGTATTTTGAATAATATTGTTCCTACATGAAACCATGGAACTATTGCTTTGACCACAAATCAGCATCGTAGACAGTATTTAAAGATGCTCCTCAAAGGTGGAGCCAAAGCATCTTGATCGCCCCCTGGTGGCTGCTTGTCCCAACAAAAAAGACAAAACACACATGAAATCAATTAAATGAGATGGTTTCTTTCATTTGAGTTTGTTCTTATTTTGCTGATGTTTGTTCATGTTTCGTCGTTTGGTTTGAATTAGTAATTTGATGATATAAAATTTAAATATCTCCATCGACAGCTGTTTATTTCTTGTTGACTCTCGTTTTTATTTAAACCGTTTACTTTCCTCCCGTCATCACATTACAGTTGAGCAACATATGGGATCATTAGCAAGAAGCTTCCTGAAGGCAATAAATGTGCATCAGCAGTTTTTTTTATAATGAACCACATTCATAGAGCCCGTGGCCTTGATTTGCCATATGCTTTTAATTTTCTGTCCTGTGGTGCTCGTCTCAGAGCATGGATCCATACACATTGCACTTAACGGTGGGGGGAAGCTACTAGGTCATGCATCTTTATGACACATACATAAAACCATTTAATTACATATTATTCCAAATAGCTAAATTGATTTTAGTAACAAAATCTTTTCTCAAGCTGAAGAAAATCAGATTTCTTGCTCTTGTGCATTTAGCTCTTTCAATCCCTTAAATCCGAGTGGACCAGCCGCTCCGGGCGGGTCAGGGTTCCACCTTGAGACCTCGCTGGGTTTCAGATTCTGAAAGATGTTTGCACAAGCTCAGCTGAGCTCGGCTCGCCCGCCCGAGCTGTCAGATCAGAATTAAGGCCGAGTCAACAGGAGAGAAGTCCTCCCTCCGCAGCAGCCGACTCCGGGACTGAGAGCTGACGCAACACACTTCACTCTCAGGCCTGGAGCAGCAGAGAGAGAGAAGCATCATGTATATCTGCTGTGGCTGCAAACAGGAAAGAGCTGCGTGTCGTCAAACTCTAAGAAAAAGATGCCTAATTGATAAATTTAAGAAAAGCAGAACCTACTTTAAATAGAACAATGGCTGGCGTTACTTTTTAAATCTGCAGAATAATGAAGCTGCTGCAGAAAGAGCTGCTCACCTGATTGAGTTCAGTGACACTCGACTCGACTCGACTATTCAAAGATTATTAATATTGAACTTATCACAAATCGCACCAAATTTAACACTGCACCTCTTAAGGCAATAAACATTACAACATACTAAGTGTGAAGCTGATAGCATGTACAGTTCTCCAGATACGTGAGCAACACACTGGAATTATTGGAAAGCAATAAAAGGTGAGGTGGCTTTAATATTTGCCAAGACTTTTCAATATATATTCAATGTGTAATATTGAAGATATATAAATGTAAATCTAATAATTATCATCCTTTTAGCTCCATGTTGGTCTCCAGCCAATGAGGAATACTACATTTGTCTCACTGTCGCTGTCGCAATGGACGAGGAACAGTTGTTTTATGAAAACTGAATTCAGTGAAGCTTGATTCAGACAGAGCACTGGTTGCCTGTTTATTCAAACCTTATTAAAATTGAACTCATCACATCTACTAATCGCAACAAATCTATCACTGCACCTCTTTGGGCCATTACCAATACCATGAGCCACAAACAGTGATTTCTGGAATTATTGGAAAGATATAAAAGGTCAGGTGGCTTTAATATTTGCAAATTTTGTGGTATTTTCACATATTAAACATTTATTTAGAATTTTGAATAGTCTATCTGTCATTATAGTCAATTTAAATCTAATATTCATTCTCCTTTTAGCTCCATGTCTCACTGTCGCACTGGATGAGTTTCACTTGTTTTATATTTTTTAATGAAAACTGCTTTAAAAACTTCAATAAAAAAACAACAAGGAAGAAACAGGTAGAAATCAGTTGTTGGGCCCAGTTGTTTTTTTAACCAAAAACCTTTAAACACAGATTATTTAACGCAAAGGAAACAAATCACTACATCGAGGCGACGTCTGTGTAAAACATTTACTCTCTGATGAACTTAACCAAGCATGAGAGGCAGAGACGAGATGATGAGACAGTGATGAGACGTTGGACATGTCGGGAGAAAGTGAAGCTTCTGGCAGCCATTTATTCTGATGTGTGGGCCGCTGCTTCTCTGACAGCTGAGGCCATGCTACAGTGTGTGTCTGTGTGTGTCTGTGTGTGTCTGTGTGTGTGTGTCGGGTACATAATATAGATCTCCAACCTGCTTATTCAGCCGCCCTGAACCTCCCATCACAATTACAGCCAGCGTGAGGCAGCGCATCAACTCTGGCGTCTGCAGAATGTCAGCGTGCTTCACACGACCCGTCAGTCCGCAGGTCGCTCTCCCGCTCACAGGACGCCGTGTGGGCACCAGCATCAAACAGGGATTGGGCTGACTCCCACGACCCCCCCCCCCCCAGGGGAGACCAGCATGAACATTCAGCCGTGTTGTAGTCGGTCCAGGTCGACCATCACAGACATAAAGGATCCTGCCCAGAGTCCTCCGGGAGTCTGTCGCTGTAAGGGGTTGCATTTTGTTTTGTCACTTAGTTTTGAGCACAACACCCACATGCTGTAGTTTTATGGATTCATAACATCGTCCATCGGGAGTCGTGGGTTTTGCCCATCACGGATATATTGTGTTATATCCTTTGGTGCTAACTTTTGGTCTCCTCCACCATTAGAGGAAAATATCTGGCTATAGGATTTGTCACTTTACACATTTCATTTGACACATTAACATAAAAACACTTGTTAATTGCTCATTAAAGCTTTTGATTTTGTTTATCGTGAAAAAGGTGGAAGTCACAGTGATGAGTGTCAAGCCAAACTATCTTGATCGCCCCCTGGTGGCCGGCTGCAGTACCGGTCACACAAACCCTCCCTCCTCCTTGTGAGTGGACGGGACATAAACCAAACTAATACATGTGAAAAACAAATTTACTCAAAGATAGTTTGTGTCATTTTAGAAAGTTCTTAACAAACTGATTATGTTGAAGTGATAATGGTTCCATAAGTTTGGTTTTAATTAGTGATTTGATGCTTCATAATTGTACAATATGAGAAAGTGGAGACGTGTCGTCCATGTTTATTTAAGATATCCAAAACGGGAACAGTGTGTGTGTGTGTGTGTGTGTATTTGTCCCACCTATTTGTCTGTGGACTATTCACTGGTAATAGAAGTAGGAATATTTCGGCGCCTGTTCCTCTCGCTGAATTAAACACTTGTTTTGTCCTGATACTCAACCAAGCGTCAGTCAGTGGCTTTATTTGGAAGGAGACTTTTTTAAATTGCTTTTTTTTCTCAAACTGAAAAGTTGTCAGTGTTTTTTTTTTGATTGACACTGAAGTTGGCAAATGTTTCTGTTTTTTTGGTGTCTTCAACCAAGTCGGTAAAAACAAGTTCTTATTCTCAGCTGTGATTGACGGAAGGAAAATAACTCTTGTGTCCTTTTTCTTAAATTTAAAATGCTTCATTTAAATTTTGTTTTTGAGATGTTCGTTCACTGTTTCTGACGGAAATTACTTTTTTTAACTAAGAAATCACAGAAGACACTCTGTTGAGACACATTTGTTATTTTAAAAGACGATTCCAAGAGAAGGAAAAGTGACAATCAAGCTATGGATTATGTTTTGGTTTGTTTATTTGTTGGACATGAACCAAGAAACAACCCAATCATTTCTGGGGTAGATCCAGATTTGTGGATGTGGGTTCTTAGGGGACTGTTAGGACTTGGTGGAGGGATACGCTCTACCGGTTTCCATTCTAGTTTGTATAAGTGACATTTGTCATATTGATTTTCTGATTTTGTGTCTCCAGACCAACGATGTGGCAGGAAACACCTGGAACTGGCTGTACTTCATCCCTCTCATCATCATCGGCTCGTTCTTCATGCTCAACCTGGTGCTCGGCGTCCTGTCAGGGTAAGATGACCTTCCAAACCCAAGTTCACGTGTTCCCCGAGCCGGAGTCATGTATGACTAAACACAACACGTATGTCCGAACAGAGAATTTGCCAAAGAGAGAGAGCGAGTGGAGAAGAGACAGGAGTTCCTGAAGCTCCGGAGGCAGCAGCAGATCGAACGAGAGCTGACCGGATACTTGGAGTGGATCTGCAAAGCGGGTTCGATTCAATTAAATCTCTGAAACAGCGTGAGGTGTGTGCTGTTGTGTTAGAAGAATAATAATCCTTCCTCTCTCTCTCTCTCTCTCTCTCCCGCTGCAGAGGAGGTGTTGCTGGAGGAGGAGGAGGAGATCGCAGAGGAGAAGTCTCCGCTGGACGGCGCCTGGTACAAGAGGAAACAAAACCTGCCAGGTGAAAATCTGCTTTACCACAGTCAGTCACCAGAGAGGTTTCACACGCCATCATTTCCTCCGTCAGCGTGTCACCATCACCACAAACCCCCCCAGGTACTGATTTAACCGTGTCGGCCAATCGGAGTCCAGGACAAAACGCTAATACCGGTTCCAAGCAGAGACGCCACGAGCCCAAAAAACCTTTTTGGTGTCTCTGTCCACACGTCAACACTGGAAATAGTTTCTCAACATTTCTCCCTGGAAGCAGTTTTATAAAAGGTCAGTTGTTAGTGAACTAAAACTCCGCCTCCCTCTGGACTAAAGGTCGCTCGGGTGTTTTGTGACATTTGTCCAGATTTTCCTCTGAACCTGTGAGAGTATTTTTGCAGATTGAGTTTCTTAACTTATTTCAGTTCAAACGTTTGGCTGTTGATGCAACTGATGACTGGAAGAAGGTGGCGTGGAACCTGATAAACGTGTGTGGGTGTGTCCAGGAATCTGACCAGCTGCGTGGACAGTAAAGTCTTTATGGACGATAAGCACACCTTGCATTTACATAACAGTTAACATATGACATGAATTATCTTAACTGGAACTAAATGCTGTTCTCTGAATGCAGACAAGGCTGTTTGTTGCCATGCCAGCCAATTATATATATATATATATATTTATATGAATAATAAGTGCAATCATAGAACCAGCACTTATGATCAGACTGGTACTGGAATGATAATCATGGTTTTCACTCTTGTTGCCATTTTTTGCAGCAGAAATAATTCTCTCTCCCTCCCTCCTTCCCTCCCTCCCTCCCTCCCTCTCTCGCTCATGATGTCAGTCCATTAGGGCCGATGTGAGGAAGAGGGTTAATTAGTGGGATTTACAGTCAGTCCTATTAGATTTGTTAATACACTCATGGAAATGCGTTTGCCGGGGAACGGACGCACACGGGAGACAGATCCGAGCTGAAGCCTCCGGCGTCGTCACGGCAGCCGGCGGCTTCTTGTTCTCAATTATTTACATGTGAGGGATTAAAAAATGAGAAAAGAAACTCATTGTGATTTTGCCGGAGGAGGAAATACGGAGCTGGACTTCGTCAGATGAGAGAGGGGTGGAGGGAGGTGTCAATCACAGTGGACACGCCCCCTCGATGGAGATCCCTCCCTTCTTAAATCATTCATCCTCTTTGTCTTTTGATGATGAGAAATTTAGGAAATCTATAAATATATTTTGGGCAGACTGGATGATTCCAGTTCTTTCTGTTCACTCTCCTCCTTGTCCGATGGTGTTGCCTTCAAGGACCCTCTCCACGCCTGGTAAATCTGCCACCCCGTGTACCTAGAGGCCTCTGCAGCGCCCCCCAGGCTCTGAAGTGTGAATGACACGTGTTGTCATGTTGCACATTCCAAACCGAAGTGTCCTGATTCTCCATTTATCTCAAATCTACAAATATCTCCAACCCAGTTTGTGTTAGAAACCAGTGATTTTCTTCAGATTGTTTCTCAGCCTGGTTTTGCCGCTCAGCAGCAGCCGGCGGCTCGAGAGCAGAACCGTGGTTTTCAGCTGAGGAGGAAGGACGTGGTGACAAGGAGCCGATCACGTGACCGTCACATTCATGTCCTGCTGGCAGTTCTTCATTCCAAGGCTGGCGTCAAGCAGGAAGGCAGAAAAGCTCCAAATGAAAAACATGATTGATGCCTGCTATTCAAATTTTCCAATTAGCTCACTGCTGCACACACACACACGCACACACACATCCACACACACACACACACACACATATATATAAAGGTATTGAGGGTTGAAAATGCAATTTGAAAATGCTTGTCTTACAGTTATACACGACAGCACTGTTCCTACATCACTGTTCATTTCTGAAACATAATAATAATTTAATTCTCTGTTTTCTTCGCAGTTCTGAAACGAGGCAAAGTCAAGAAAGGTAAAAACGACCTGATCGGAGCCGAGGACGGGGAGGATCCTTTCGCCGACCTCTCCTCCGTCGGTAACTCTCACATCTTTGACCTTTGACCTTCGCGTGTCGTCTGCTCACAGGCGACCTTTCACAATAAGAGCGACTCTAAGAGCCGGTTTCTGAAGGTTTCTCCTGCAGAGACACGTCAGCTTGAGGGAGAACAAGTAGAATTTAACTTTCCTTTATTAGACTGTTAAATTAAAAAACAGCAAGAGAATCACCTGCAGCGATTTAAAACTTTATACATTTACAGATTTAAGCGTCGCCCACAAAGACGGATGATCATTGCTCGTCTGAGTGTTGGAAATAAACATAAGTGAAACTCTTCTCCTGCCTTAAACCTAAAATCCTTTTTTTAACCTCCTAAATATCTCACGTCACGACTGTTTTCCATAAGTGCCGAGGGAGGAGGTGCTCTGCGTGGAACTTGAGACTCATCTCTCTTGTTTTGCACATTCTGCCTCCAGTTCTGCAGAGATATGAGCTGCATGGTTTTAATGAGAAGCTGCAAGTAAAAGTCAGGGAGAGATTTGATGCTTTTATTCCTCTCCCTCGGGGATGCGCTCTTACTTTTAGCAGTTTTCGGTCACAATCATTTTTCTGTGTCTGTTCACGGGTGTAAAGTGGAATTGATTCTTACAGACGGAGACAATCTGATTCATATTCAGGTTCATATTCACGCCTCCTGCTTTCGTCCGTCTCTCCGTCCCATTCATAAAAATGTCAAGTATGTCTCAGGAACCAATTCAAACTTTCCCTTTGACTCACAGAAGAACTTGTGAGATGTTGGTGGTCGAAGGTGTGCTGTGACCTCACAAATCCCTTTTCTTTGCCTTGTTAACTCCTTATCTTAAGAAACCCTTACAAGGCTTATTTCAAATTTGGCACAAAAATTCCCAAGGACTCAAAGATGAACTGATTAGACTTTGGTTATGAAGGGTACATTTTTATATATATTACAATACAATACAATATCTGGCCTCTTGAACACGATATCTCAAGTTTGCCTTTGGAGAATTTCTTCATATTTTGACAGAATTCAAGCTTTTTAACATTGCTTATTAACTTTTAAAATAACAAAAGAAACATTCGTCACACACAAGAGGAAAGAAACCCAGTAAACATGTCTCGTGTTGCCTGGACCTTCCTGAATCTTTCCTGAGTAGAAGTGAACTTTTAGCCGCAACTCGAGGCACAAACTCACGTGGGTGATGCTGACAACTAACCTTTGCAGCTTCGGTGACCGGAGGCACACATGCAATCCTGGTGCAACTCGAGAAAACAGAGAGAACAAGGGTCTGTGAGAGGAGAACAGCGTCAGCAGGTGGAGCCGGATACAACTGTTCATTCCTATCAGGCAAACAATCCATGAAGTGTTTTCGGTGCCTGCAATAACAATAAGAAATGTCGTCTGAGCATCTAAAAAAAACGTGATTTAAAGATCTCAATGAGAGTCTTGATGAAGGTGAAGCTGCTAATCACATGTAGGGATTCACTGTGTGAACCAGGAAGCACTTTCTCACGTCTCCTTTCTTAGCCTGTGATATATTTGAAGACCAATGTCGTCTGTATGAATATGAGAATGAAAGAACAAGGGAATGTTTTGGACAATCTGAAGTGGTACATTACTGTTAATATTGAGGTGATATAATATATAGTAATTGTTGATTTTCAATCATAAATACTGACGTCTGTAAATACACACTTAAATATATTTCCCATATTATAACACTCATTCTTGCCAGAAGTGCCTTTTGAGTACTAAATGCTTTATGTACTAATTTCTCTTCCTCCTCCTCCTCCTCCTCTTCATCGCCTCCAGCTCCTCCCGGCTCTCCGTTCGGCCGAGCCAGCGTGAAGAGCGGCGGGAAGATGGACGGCTCCTCCTACTTCCGCCGCAAGGAGAAGAGGATCCGCTTCTTCATCCGCCGCATGGTGAAGGCGCAGAGCTTCTACTGGATCGTCCTGTGTCTGGTGGGACTCAACACGCTGTGTGTGGCCATCGTCCACTACGACCAACCCGACTGGCTCACCAGGGCCCTGTGTAAGTCTCACACACACAGACACACACAAACACACACATTTCAACAGATGGTGTGTAAGACTGGGTTTCTCTTTCCTCTGTTGCAGACACAGCAGAGTTTGTGTTCCTGGGTTTGTTCCTGAGTGAGATGAGCTTGAAGATGTACGGCCTCGGAGCGCGGAACTATTTCCATTCCTCCTTTAACTGCTTTGATTTCGGGGTAAGACGAAGCAGAGTCGACACTGTCCGGATGAGGTTTTGGTTTTTAAATAGTTTTGAACAGACCCACTGATGCCTTCACCCTCTGCTCTCGTCTGCAGGTGATCGTGGGAAGTATCTGTGAGGTGATCTGGGACATGATCAAACCCGGAGCTTCGTTTGGGATCAGCGTGCTACGAGCCCTGCGGCTGCTCCGGATATTCAAAGTCACCAAGTGAGTTCATTTTTACAGTGAAGAGGCACAACAGGATTCAAACGCTTTCATTTCTCACCAATTTTCCATAAATAAGAACCTTAATTTAATTGTTCAGAGCCACTTTAAATGAAGCTTCACCACGCTGGGTGTAATGTTATTTCCGTGATCATCATAACTCTTAATTTAACACACGTTCAGTTCAGTTATTTATTCCACGTTCCAGGAGCTTCACATTTCTTCTGAATTCTTTCTCCCCCCCGATGATCCTGTTAGAGCTTTGATTGAAATCCTTTTATTTCCTCAGATTCTCTGTAATCCTGTGATTCAGAGAATCTGGCAGCTGCCGAGTTTCTACGCAATCGGCTTCGTTTAAGCTTCGTTATTTCCGTCTGAATGTTGGTTTCACCCGTTGTTTTCTGTGTTTGCTGCTTTCGCTCAGATACTGGAACTCGCTGAGGAACCTGGTGGTTTCCCTCCTGAACTCCATGAAGTCCATCATCAGCCTGCTCTTCCTCCTCTTCCTCTTCATCGTGGTCTTCGCTCTGCTGGGCATGCAGCTCTTTGGAGGACAGTGAGTAGTCTCTCCAGCCCGTCCTGCTCTCTGCTCTCTGTGTGTGTCTGTCTGTGTGTGTTGTGTGTGTCTGTGAGTGTGATCCCTGGCCCCGGCGTGGCGCTGGTGACAGCCGTGTAGACACCGCAGGTATCTGGCAGAGCAGCCGCTCAGTGTGAAGCTCTTTGATTCGAGTCTCTGCAGGAGCTCTCTGTCGCCTGATGACAGGATCACCTCCGGATTGTGCCGATAATCACAGATCTAACATCCAGGCTCCGTCTGTCTCTGTCCTCAAACGTGGCTGCATGACCACGAAGGTTCAAGGACTTCTGATTTTATTGTTTGTTTTAGTCGGTTCTAAAAAACACCTGCTATGAAATAAGAAAGTTTCAAATATAAATCCGAGCAGGGAAAGATAAAATGCATTTTTCTATGTTTGACTTCATTTTTCCGAAAGTTGTCTTTTCCCAGATTTCAGGTTTTTAACTTGAAAAGCACAGAATGTGAACAAAGCAGCTTATTTAACTCGACTCCTCTTGTATTTAATCTGTCTTTTTTTTTACAAGATAAACTAGAAGAGACTCAGAAACTTAGAGAACACAAACTTCCACCAAGACCCAACAGTCCCCCTATGAAACCACATTCAAATTCATCAAATCCAAAGTGCACACGTGTTAATATCAGTCCCCTAAATTGTTCTTCACCAAGATCCTTGAATTATTCTCTGGGAAATTATTAAAATGTTGATAAACATCCACCTCACAATGATATAGAAATTTGATCTGGATCTGCATGGTGATGTAATGGCTCCAAACCACATCCTTCCACCAAGTGTTTGCATTATCATGTTGAATAACAAACAAATGAAAATGAAACCACAACTAGATTTGTGACTTGTTAGAATTACCACACTGGTTGTGATGCTGAGAATTATGATTTTATTATACTTTGACACGAGCGACCGCTGTCCCCTCCCGTCCCCCCTGTCTCCTGTCTCCTTCCAAAGTCCCCGGTTTCTTCTGATCATGGCCGTTCTCAAGTTAAAGTTAAACTTCACCAAACCCAACGGACCCTCCACCGCGGAGGAGACGCCTCGGTGTCTTTTGAAGCAGCCGGCTGTTTCCATGGCAGCGAGCCCACATCAGTCTGCATCATCATTAGCTTGGCATCGCTCGGTGGTGATGGACGAGTGAGAGATGAGTCTGACATCCACATGGTGCTTCCAGCCGGCCGAGCGCACGATTCCCTGCGAGTGATGTTCAGCTGTAATGTTCAGACTCACATTTTAAACCTCGAGTCTAAAAATGAAACCCAAGTCGTCAAATTATTCCTGGAGACAGAAAATCTTCTCTTAAAAGCATCGCTCTGCCTTTTGGAATCCGAAAACCGAAAATGACTTGAGTAAAAGTCTTAAAGTCGCTCATATTAAAAGTACTTAAGTATCCAAAGTATCTGGTGCTGAAATGAACTTAAGTATCAAAAGTAAAAGTACAAGTACCAAAATTAAAAATGCAAAGTGCTTTTTATAGTGGTCCTATACAGACACAAAACAACCCAACATGTTTCACCTCAAGATTTAGCTCAACTGACTGAAAAATTATAACAACAATATGAATATAATGTATATAATGTATAATTTTACAAATTTTGAACCCTAGATATGAGAGAGAGAGAGAGAGAGAGAGAGAGAGAGAGAGAGAGAGAGAGAGAGAGAGAGAGAGAGAAGTAGAAAGTACAGATATTTTTTATTAAATGTAACAAGTAAAAGTAAAAAGTCGTCAGGAAAATAAATACTCAAGTAAAGTACAGATATGTGAAAAATCAACTTAAGTACAGTAACAAAGTATTTCTACTTCGTTACTTCCCACCACTGAGTAGATCTTCGTTCCTCCCTCCTCGGAAGTGCGGAGGTGTAATCCATCCTCCTGGCTTTTGGAATACGGAAGTAGAACATGGAGACACTCCCAATGACGTTCCTACTACTCTGATAGTTGCTAGACAACTCTATCCTGACAGTCTGATGTTGTCTCATAACCTTGAGTAGAAAATGTCATGCACCAAATGAACCATAACAAACTCTCTAGACTCTCCTATCAAGACAGCTGTGAGACTGACCATCGTTGTGACGCACACACATTTCTAATTTGTAGATTAAATATTAGGAAGGACAAGGTTATTATTAAATCATTTGTACAAAGCATAATATCTACCTAAAACTACTCATAATCTTTATTTTTAAGAGTTCTCTCAGCACAGACTATACTTAAAAATTTGAAATCCTAACAGATGGAATAGAGAAATTCACTCTTTATCAGACTTTCCTTGTGAATTGTCAGACGCAGGAGAGATGATTTTCCAGAGTTCAGCGATCGCCTGGAGTTCTGAACTGTGTTGTGACATTTAAAATACTCAACATTTAATCAGAAAGGTTTCGGTCGAGAGGTTAAATTTCAAATAAATAAATATAATCGTTGGCTGGGTCTCGATTCAAATTACAACCTTTATTTAAACTCGACAAATCATTGAGGGGTTAAATAACAGACAGATGATCCATGAGGGTTTTAACAGTGACTCTCCTCTTTGTATTCAGAACAGCTTCTTCATTTAGTAGAAGCCTGTGACTTGATTTGTCACCGGGCTGCAGGATTCCACGTGTGCAGCCGTTATCTCCACTCCACATGTACACGCCTGTGGATGCGTGTACATGCGTGTCCTCTGTGAGAGTCAGGCCTCTCACGGTTCTTGTTTTCAGGAATCGATTTTTTAATGAAGTCCCCTCGGCTGCTGCACAGGAAGCAGAGTGCCGAGCTCCCGATCCCCATTATCAGAGTAAACAGAGGTCGACACGCAGAGGAAACGCCGCCGCTCCCCGGGCTAATCCTCAAGGAACAAGGAGAGGATGGAGGGTGGGGGTGCAGGAAGGAATGGAGGGAACAGTATGGGGGGGGCTGAGGTTTAATGGAGAAAGTGGCAGGGGAGGGATGATGGAGGGATGCACTAACGAGACAGAGAAGGACAAAGGTAGAAGGAGAGGAGCATCAGAGAGAGAGAGAGAGAGAATATGATGACACACGGAGGGAGAAAGACCTTATTGAATTAGTTGCTCCTCCCTCCATCCCTTCCTCCACCCCCCCACTCCATCTCCCTCATGCATGTACAGTGTATATTACAGCCAGAGCGATGCAGCCTGATGTCATTAGCTCATATTGGATTCTCACAGATTCGCCACATGGCCAGAAGAGCAACGAGCGTGGACTCACGTTTTCCAATATGTGATCCGACATGAAACCTTTTTATCTGTGGGTTGAAATCTGAAGGATTCTTATCTGTGATGTTATTCAAAACTTCACTGACTTTCAATTACATATTCAATTCACATGTAACTTGATCTCATAACTTCAACGTAAAGGGTCACATTTAATGAAGTGTTTTCTTTAAAAAAAAAACCCATATATTTATTGGTTTTATACAGTTTTATACATTTACATACATACAAGAACCTTCCCCAACCAGAACATATGGCAGTATGAAATGACAGTAAATAATACAAATATCACAAATATTGCTAAGTTATGATTAAAACATAAATTCAAGAAGGACAAAAAATTACAATGAAAACAAAAAAATGTAATATATGAAGTGTTTTCTATCATAAGCTGCAACATTTAACATTATTTATCAAAAAGGTTTTAATCCTCATCCTCTCTTCCACTGCAGGTAGATTCACTCCATGTAAATCTGACTGTAATTTAAGGTTTAATATTTGTTTATTGTTTTTCCTTCTTTTTGAAATGAAGTTGTTTCTTATTCTGATTCTTTTAAAAAGGTTTAACTTTGAAGAGGAGACGCCGACAACCAACTTTGATACGTTCCCAGCCGCCATCCTCACTGTGTTCCAGGTGACACACACACACATGCACACACACACACACACACACACACACACACACACACACACACACACACACACACACACACACACACACACACACACACACACACATTCATCTAAGCTTTAAACAGAGACTATAAAGAAACTCTAATGGTCACAGAAGCTGCAGTGAAACAGTTAATTGGCATTTTAATTAATGTTTTGGCAGAAATTAACTGAAGTCGTAAATGAAAGATTTGATGCTTTTCTCTATTTTATCTGCTGTGACGAGAATCTTTCACCATTTTCTCATATTTGTAGATGAAACAATTAATAAGCCAATTAGCAAAAATAACCAACGGATGAATTGATGATGATAATAATCATTATTTAAAGCTCTAGTGTGTTTTTTCCACTTGATTCACATTACCCCTGATATAAATAAAGTAATCTTGTATTACGTTATTCTTTAGATTTATCCACTTGTTTGTGATCGAGAATTGTTTGATTTCATCATATTTCCGTCTTGAATCCACACAAACACACACGCACACACACACACACACACACACACACACACACACACACACACACACACACACACACACACACACACACACACACACACACACTTCCAGAATAAATGAGAGACTATAGACTTTGGAGAAAAGAGCTTTATCAGCCTTAATTAAGTGAAACGACTGGACCTTGTTCCTTTGGTCCCATAATGAGCTTGTTGATAATCCTTCAATTAGTCTGTGCTCATAACCCTTCACTCTGTCAAATAAATTAATTCTCTACTTTTATAAACCCTCCTGTGTCCGTCCTCTTTGTCAGATCCTGACCGGCGAGGACTGGAACGCCGTCATGTACCACGGGATCGAGTCCCAGGGCGGCGTGCGGCGCGGCATGTTCTCCTCCGTCTACTTCATCGTGCTCACGCTGTTCGGGAACTGTATCCTCTTTTTTTTTCAAACTGCACTTTATGATCCCTCACAGGTCGGGGAAGAAATATTGTAATATCTATTTCTTCGGGCTCTTAAAATTCTAATTTAAAGTGAATAAATAAACCATCTTCATCCGGAGATATTTACAACCGGGTGGAGGAGGAATGAAACTTCTCTTTATTACTGCGGCAAAAGCTGTGTTTTCTTAGTTGCTGTATGAAAAAATAGAAAACGTGCTTTTCTTTTGCAAAGTGTCGCTCATAAAAGACCATTTAATTCTCTCCAAAACTTTTAATAAGTTCCTTGCCCTCACTTGACTCCTCCTCCTGTCCCTGAGTGTCTGACCAGCGTCTCTTAACAGGACAGATTCTGACTTCTCCTGAATATTAGAGTTATTTTAAATAAAGGTGAAATTGCTCATCCAGGGTCAGACCTGGACCGGAGGTACTGGAGCTTAAAGAAATCAAACTTTAGTGATTCACATTATTGTGAATTATGTGTATTTTCTCCTGAGCCCCCCCCCTCATTCAGACACCCTCCTGAACGTCTTCTTGGCCATCGCCGTCGACAACCTGGCCAACGCACAGGAGCTGACGAAGGTGGGTGCTCGGGTTCAAACTCCGTGTTTGCATTTGAAAGACATTTATAACACATAGCGATGTTTACTTCCTGGTTGTGACTGGTTTCAGGACGAGGAGTTGCAGGAGGAGGCGGCCAATAAGAAGCTGGCCCTGCAGAAAGCCCTGGAGGTCAAGGAGGTCAGCCCCATGTCGGCGGCCAACATCTCCATCGCTGCGTAAGTCTCCCGGAGTCTCTGTCCTCTGACTTCAGCTCCACACCGGAGATACATGTCCCTCTGTGTGTGTGTGTGTCTGTCCCTCTGTGTGTGTATGTGTGTGTCTGTCCCTCTGTGTGTGTGTGTGTCTGTGTGTGTACACTCCTGTGTCATTCTCCCGTTGACGACTCTAACCGTTTACCTCAGTCGCTCTGAGAGGTTTATTAATGAAGCTTTGAGGGAAGGAAATGCTTTAGCTCGGCTTGAATAGACTACAGAGGCCTTTTAATCTGAAGCCATTATAGACACCAGCCTAACAAATAGTTCCAAACAACTATGATTATGAATCTGGAGTCTATGAATAACATAACATGTATATTCTTTTAGATCCTTGGCCTCATTTTGAAAGTTTAAGAGCTATCGAGCAAAACACAAGAACAAGAGAAAAACCTCCAATCTTCTCTGTCAGATCCGATAATGACGGAGACGTCTTTATAAAACGCTGTCACGCTAAAACTTCTGACCCCGTCCCCTCCCTGCCGCCGCCGGCCTGTGATTGACAGGTCTGGGGTCTTGTGTCAACGAGGTAATTAACTGCTCCTCCAAATTTAAACTATTTTTAGAGCCCTGATGAACACTGGAATTATGAGAGTCTGTCAAAGTTGGAGTGAAAAAAAAAAAACTGGAGCGTCTTGATTTACAGAAGCAATATAATGGAGTTTAAATGAAAAGAAAAACAAAGGATGGACCCGGTCTGAGGCGCAGACTGTAAATAAAGATGGACGACACGTCTCCCACCGTCCAGAGACAAACACGTACAAAACAAATTAACTAGAGTGTGGACAGAAGCCTCTTTTTCCTACAGATGAGCCTTAAAATGACATAAAACCTATTTGCACGTGTTTTCTAATGTCCAATCTGCCAACATGGAGTAGATACAGCTACATGTACTGCAGCCAGCCACCAGGGGGCGGTCAGGACGCTTTGGCTTCACTTCTCCGGAGCTCTCATGTCGTCCATCTTTATTTACAGTCTGTACATTTGGTCACATGAGCTTCACGCCGCCGTTTATCAATTTAAAGTGTTTAATTTGTTCCTCCTCTCAGAACCGGGTCAGTCGACCTCTCACCAGCGTCACTGTTGTGTTACGTGATCTGTACGTTGTGTTACAGTGTTATTGGAATATTTTAATTTGTATATCGAACATGTGATTTACGGTTTGTGTGAATTCTCTGTGCTTTTTTTTTAGAGAAATTCAGGGTTTCATGACAAAATTATTTAAAACTCACATATTTATATATTCAAATATAATTTCAGTCATATCTTTGTTTCTGTTTTGTGATGAAGCTCCTGAATGGTTTGATTTCAGTCTTTGTTCTTATGACGATGTATCTGCTTGTGTTGTGGTTGACGGAGGAGGGGACGGGCGGAGGGACGGAGGGACGGACGTCCACTCGTCTCCTCCACATTCGTGTCTCATTCTTTTCCTTTGTTTTTCTGTTCTGCATGCACAGTTTTGTAAAGCAAAATCGAGATGCACTCTCTCGCAGGTCGTCCATCAACAGCATTCAGTCACTGTGAGTTAACAGTCTCTGTTACAATATTCTCCTCCTCTCCTCCCTCCTTTCCGTCCGCTCCTCTCTCCTGTTCTCTTCTCCTCTCCTTTCTTTTGTCCTTGTGGTCTCCTCTATGCTCCTCTATTTTCCTTACATCCTCTCTTTTATGCGTCCCCCTTTTCTCCTCATTCTTCATCATGTCTTCTCTCTCGTAATCATCTGTTGTTTTCCCAATGGTCCTTGTCTCCTCCTCTCCTCTCTTATTCCCCTTGGTCGCGTCTGCACTCCTCCTCTTTTGTCTCCTCTCATCTTCTCTCCTCTTGTTTCCTCTACTGTCTTTTTCCCTCATGATCTCCTCCTCCATTCTTAACTCTCTTCTCCTCTGTAATTGCTTCCTCTCGTGTCCTCTCTTCTTGTTTCCTCTCCTCTTACTTCCTCTCGTTTCCTCTCCTCTCCTCTTACTTCCTCTCCTCTCCTCTACTCTTGTTTCCTCTCCTCTCCTCCTACTTCCTATCGTTTCCTCTCCTCTCCTCTTACATCCTCTCGTCTCCTCTACTCTCGTTTCCTCTCCTCTCCTCCTACTTCCTCTTGGTTCCTCTCCTTTGATCTTACTTCCCATTGTTTCCTCTCCTTTGCTCTTACTTCCTCTCGTTTCCTCTCCTCTCCTCCTACTTCCTCTTGTTTCCTCTCCTCTTACTTCCACTTATTTCCTCTCCTTTGCTCTTACTTCCTCTTGTTTCCTCTCCTCTCCTCTTGCTTCCTCTTGTTTCCTCTCCTTTGCTCTTGCTTCCTATTGTTTCCTCTCCTCTTACTTCCACTTGTTTTCTCTCCTCCTACTTACTCTTGTTTCCTCTCCTCTTACTTCCACTTGTTTCCTCTCCGTTGCTCTTACGTCCTATTGTTTCCTCTCCTTTGATCATGCTTCCTCTCGTTTCCTCTCCTCTCCTCTCCTCTGCTCTTGCTTCCTCTCGTCTCCTCTGCTCTTATGTCCTCTCCTCTCGTTTCCTCTGCTCTCGTTTCCTCTCGTTTCCTCTCCTCTCGTCTCCTCTACTCTCGTTTCCTCTCTTCTGGAACTCCATAAAACTAAGTGAACACTCTGTCATGTCGTCATTACTAATATGTTTTTATGATTCTTATACACAAATCAATTACATGTAAATAACACAGATAAATTCAGACACATATTTTAGTGAATAATTCTCTGAAACATCTCGATGGATTTCAAAATGCAGATGAAGGCCGGAGAAGCTTATTCAACATCCCACTTGTGTATTTGTGTAAATATCTCTCTCCTCTCACTCTATCGTCTCATCCTTCACTCTTCTCTCTTTTTAAACACTGTCTGTCTGTCTGTCTGTCTGCTGCTCACCTGTCTGTGGACACCTGTCTGTCTGTGTCCTCGGCCTGTCTGTCTGTCTGTCTGTCTGTCTGTCTGTCTGTCTGTCTGTCTGTCTGTGTCTTTGTCTTTTAGGAGTTACACTGTCTACTCCTCCCCCGCCCGACGAATCTTGAGGTACAGGTGACCAGAGGGAACAAACTTAACTAACCCATAAAGCCCCATGTAAATAAATCCTACTGTGCAGAGACAGAAACAGTAGAAACGCATCAAATCAGTTTTTGATGTTTAAGTTTTAAGTTTATTCCCACTTCCGTTCAAAAGGAATAACAGCCACCCATCGCATGCTGGTCTGCCTGCCTCATTCCCACCCGGTTCCCACTGGATTCAAAAGATTATTCCTGTCTGATGTTTTTCTACGTCTGAAGGGAAACATTCGACATTCGGAACTTTTTCCAGTTGCCCTGGAAACAACCACAGATTCATCATTTACTCTTTGTCCCTAAGAAATGAGGCAACGTTACAAAACACAGAATCTGATGAGTCAGAGGTGAAGCTGGTTGTGTGGGAGGTCAACTCCATCACCCCCAAAGGATTCAGCTGGTTTAGGAGTTTAGAAATACACAATTAAACACACACAAAAGTGTAGAAAC
This sequence comes from Limanda limanda, assembly GCF_963576545.1. Lineage (NCBI taxonomy): Eukaryota > Metazoa > Chordata > Actinopteri > Pleuronectiformes > Pleuronectidae > Limanda > Limanda limanda. The sequence continues at coordinate 3,880,102 of NC_083636.1, forward strand.
ACTAATTCAGCAAGTGGACTTGTTTTATAAGAAGACGACCGAGAGGACAGAAGAGACGTCATGATTTGCCCGGGGAGGGTAAAGTCAAACACAGGATATTTTCATTAATAGATAGATAGATAGATAGATAGATAGATAGATAGATAGATAGATAGATAGATAGATAGATAGATAGATAGATAGATAGATAGATAGATAGATAGATAGATAGATAGATAGATAGATAGATAGATAGATAGATAGATAGATAGATAGATAGATAGATAGATAGATAGATAGATAGATAGATAGATAGATAGATAGATAGATAGATAGATAGATAGATAGATAGATAGATAGATAGATAGATAGATAGATAGATAGATAGATAGATAGATAGATAGATAGATAGATAGATAGATAGATAGATAGATAGATAGATAGATAGATAGATAGATAGATAGATAGATAGATAGATAGATAGATAGATAGATAGATAGATAGATAGATAGATAGATAGATAGATAGATAGATAGATAGATAGATAGATAGATAGATAGATAGATAGATAGATAGATAGATTACTTTATTCATCCCCGAAGGGAAATTAAGTCGTCATAGCAGCCGGTATATTTGAATACAATAAAATACAATAGAATAAAATAAAAAATATTGAAGTAGAAAGAATAAAAACAGAAACACAAGATAAATAGGTAGATAAGGTGCAGTGGCAAGATGATGGTAATAGTACAGATGATATGATGGTAATGTTATTGTTAGACAGTATAAAGTACAGTATATATAGTATATAATATAACATAATATATATGTATATATGATAGTAATTATACCAATTTAATAGCAGGATATAGTAATAATGGCAGCAACAGTATATATAATAATAATAGTAAATATAATAATAATAATAATAACATGTACACATGTATAAATGAAGAATATATAAAATAAAAAATACCGACCCTATTTTTTTATTAGTTCTTTGCTTTTAAATTAGTCAAACGCAGAATCCTTGAGCAGCAGCGTTTGAAAACACCATTTGTACTTCACTCGTTTATCAATAAATCATTTAGGAGAAGATGAGCTCACTCACTTGTAGAAGATGAAGGTTGAACCAGTTGAAAACATGCTCGTAAAATCCCAGAATCAGGTTATTTTATTGTAAACATAATTTAGAGATCGTCCGCTGAACACGACCTTTATCGTCTGAAGGTTTTTCAGAAAGTGGAAATAGTCCTATTCTGGATTTGGGGATTTGAACTAGTTTCTCCATATATCACCGGAGCATGGTAAGTGAAAGCTTCACCATGGCGACCATTTGTTGAAGCATCCATAGACCACTGAAGCAGGGTTTGTGGAATTTGTGGCTATGGATGGAAAACGTGGAAAGTGGTGCTCACGCAAAAATGTGAAATGTTTCAATATCGTAGTTTGTCATCATCACATCGATCTTCTCCTGTGGGTTTGATTTTCCCCGTTTTGCAGCAGCAAGGATCCGCAGCGCTCGGGGAAGAGCATGTCGGTGTGGGAGCAGAGGACCAATCAGCTGAGGAGACACAACGTCCGGTCGAGCAGCGAGGCGCTGTTCAACGAGCTGGAGCCCGAGGAGCGCCTCCGCATGGCGTCCGCCCTCCACCTCCACCCGGACATGAAGACCCACCTGGACCGGCCCCTGGTGGTGGAGGCCAGGAACGGAGACAAACCCAGCAGGCCTCCCGAAGGGGGGGGCCGGGACGAGGACGGCACGGGAGACAACAACAACTCCTCCCACGCTCACGCCCGGAAGCATCACCGCCACCGGGACAGGAACGGAGACGGAGGCGACGCCAGGGGGGGGCGGCACCACACCCACCACAGCAGGAGCCGGGACCACAAGGCCGACAACCAGACCAAGGAGAGGAGGGCGGAGAGGAGCCACAGCCACGAGGGGGGGCAGGGACACCGGCACCACCACCAGGCCGGCTCCCCCGAGGAGGAGAACCACGACCTGCAAGGAGGAGGAGGAGGAGGAGAGGAAAGAGGGCGTCGCCATCACCACGCCCATCGTCCGGCCAGAGAGGGGAACGGGACGATAGGGAACGGAGCCCAGGGAGAGAGGAGGGCCAGAGGAGGAGGAGGAGGAGGAGGAGGAGGAGGAGGAGGAGGAGGAGGAGGAGGAGGAGGAGGAGGAGGGGATAGTAACGGAGAGAGGAAGGGCCGCTGCTCTCGGATGGTTCGAGCTCAGTCGACTCTGGATGGAGACGACTGCAGGAGGAGCAGAAACGGCGCCCGAGGCCACAGGTAAGGCCCAACACGTTCTGCTCTATATTCACATTGTGTCAATCATGTTCACGCACAGACTCCAAAACTTTCCTCCATCAACAATCGGACCAGGTTTGATTTGTTGTCTTTTTCACATCTGCAAATTTATTCCAGAGTTTATTTTTTTGCTCTTCAGGATCGACTGGATCACAGAAATGACTCTTATTATTTAAAATGTGCTTGGTGCATAGACTTGGAAATGATCAGTTCTCCTCCTTCCTGACAACTTCTCAGGATTTGATCGACCAAATTTGTATATATATTATATTTTACGGTGAATTTTTGAGGGATGAATAGAATAATAAAATGCATCAGACTCGCTTGATGGCCGAGCACGTTCTGCTCTGAATTCACACTTTAAATACACCATGGTGCTTCACTTCACTTCTCTCAGGAAAATATTTACTTATCAACACTTCCAGACACTGAAGAAGCTGCGTTCAGCTAAAACACCAACAGATAAACCCACAACTGAAGAGTCAGATATTCTCCTCAGGAGCTGGAGCAGAAGAACTGAGATAAAGGAGGATGAGCTTCGGACTTATATTTATCCGTTGGCCTGAAAAACCACTGATGTTCCTCCATATCTGCTAAATATGTAAAGTGTTTGCTCAGCAGTTTAAAGTGTAAACAAACACGTGACGTCAGTGGATTAAAACAATTTAAAAGTCTTCACGTCCCAGTAGAAGATCTGAAGAAGCTTCCCAGCGCGTTTCCTGTTTCCTGTTTCGATCTGCAGCCGCTTGCTGTTGCAGTTCAGCTCAGGTCAGCGATTCACCGGGTCCACAAACGGAGGAAGTCATTATTTTTTGTCATCACTTTGTGTAAAGTGCAGCAGCGACAAACTGCAGCGTGACTCACGGCCGAGATCGATTTCCTCCCGTCGCTCTCGGGGCTGAATGAGGACGAAGGGGATCGAACCTCTGGTCCACCTGATTGGACACAGAAATAAATCTGTGGGCTTCTGCCTTCATCTGTAAATCACATGAGCTGGATTTATAGCTGCTCCTCTAGTATTGACGACCGTTCAACACACTAAAGTAGAGGTTTACCATTCACACACATTCATACAGGTTATACAGATAAGATAAGATAAGATAAGATAAGATAAGATAAGATAAGATAAGATAAGATAATCCTTTATACCGATGCAGATATACAGATACTACAGCAACTCAATATCAGAATAAAGTAAGTAAAAAGAAAAGATTAAACAAGTGCATAAGAACATTAAGAAACAAAACACAAAGATGCACGAAAATGAAGACAGTTAGTACAAAAGCTTGATTTTAATTAAACAGCAGAAATCTGGTTCAGAGTAGAGATTTACCATTCACACACGTTCATACAGTTTAAACAGATAAGATAAGATAAGATAAGGTAAGATAAGATAAGACAAGATAATCATTTATACAGATACAGATATACAGATACTACAGATACTCAATATCAGAATAAACACAAGTAAAAAGAAAGGATTAAACAAGTATATAAGAACAATAATAAACGAAACACAAAGACCCACGATAATAAGGACAGTACAAAAGCTTGGTTTTAATTAAACAGCAGAAATCTGGTTCAGACCAGGATATTTAATATATAAAAAAAGATTATAAGTGCAGTACAGTACAATAGAATATTCTTACCTTGAAATAATAATGATTATAATAATTGAAAATTGAAAAAAAAAAATGTTCTATGACCCTGAGAGTGTAACAGGTTCTGAATAAATCAGAGGTTTTAAAAACTGCCCCACAGTCGCTCGTTTAAATTTCATATCTTCACCGCCTGGTTTAAAATATTCATTTTGTGAGAATCTGCTGCAACACTGACGAGTGAGTGAGATCGACCTGTGATGTCTCTGACTTTAATTAATCCTCCGCTGGATTCTCCATACGACGCAAGACATAACAACAGAAGACATCATTTTGTTTTTATGTACGATATAAGTGTGCGTTTGGAAAACTCTCCAGTAAAACTCCACTCTGAGTTTGCTGCCAGATGATTTGTGGTCTGAGTCCCAGGAGGCAACAGAAACTTCTCTAACGTGGATCCAACTTGGCAGAAAGAAGCTGGAGGCAGGAGAGAGAGTGCGAGTGCGATGCCTGTGATAAGATCCACTTCTGTTTCCTCCAGGGAGAACCAGCCAGATGCCGAGGACAGCGGCCTGGCCTCCAGTCCTCTGCAGCTCAGGCGCAGCAGCCTGAGTCTGGGGGAGAAGCAAGAGGACGCCGACAACCAGAAGAACTCCACCCGGGCCAGCCAGGCCGGCCTGAACAGCAGCAACGCCATCCACATCCCGGTCACCATCACCTCGCCCGGGGAGACCGCCATCATTCCCAGTGAGTAGAGCACAAAGTCCCCACATCTGTAGATGAGTCAGACTTCACATTGTGTCAATCATGTTCACGCACAGACTCCAAAACTTCATCCATCAATAATCAGACCAGGTTTGATTTGCTGTCTTTTTCACATCTGCAAATTTATTCCAGATTTAATTCTTTTGCTATTCAGAATCGACTGGATCAGAGAAATTACTTTTATTATTTTGAATGTGCTTGGTGCATAGATAAAGTTTGAAGCTCCTTGATCCGATGATGAAATTCTCCTCCTTCCTGACGACTTCTCAGGATTTGATCGACCAAATTTGTATACATATTATATTCTAAGGGGAATTTTTGGGGACGAATAGATTAATTAAATATCAGACTCGCTTGATGACAGATACAGATTTGATATGCAAAGACTTTAACACTAATTACTAAAGGCACCTAATCACCCGATTTAAAGAAAGAAACTTAAGTCTAAATCTTTACTATAAACAACATAAGTGATTTTAAAATGCACCACAACGAGGAGCATTAACTGAATTTCCCTTCGATGGTAAAAATTTGGCTCTTCTGCCGCGAGAGTCGAGGCTGCGAACACAAAAGAATGAAACGAGAGACGTCTAATTAGTAGAGAAAGTAAAAAAAACAATCATCCAACGACCGCATGGACCCAACGTGACTCTGGAATCCACAGAAAATGTCTCATTACTCACTAACACTTCTTTGTGCTGAACCAGTGTACTTGTCCCCCCCCCCACCAGTGAACAGCATCGACTGTGACAACGTTCAAATCAGCGACGAGAAGAAGGATCTGGAGGAAGAGGAGGCGGCTAATGGGCCTCGGCAGATCCTCCCCTACAGCTCCATGTTCGTCTTCGGGCAAACGAACCCGTGAGTCACATGTGGATTATCAGCTTTTTAATATAGAAGAAAAATAACAAAAAGCTGTAGACGTGTCATTTAATTCACCAGCGTTTTTTTGCAGCAGTTCATAAAATATAATCCCTTATATTCTACAGATTTTAATGTAGTTCTCCTGATTGTCTCAGCATCTTTTTAGTCAAACAAGTCCTTAAATTAACTATTGTCACACAATTGAACTATTGTTGCTCTATTTTTCTTGAGCTGTATATATATATTGTTTTAGATATATACATTTTATTTTCTATTTTAAATTTTTGATATTCTATTTTATTCTTTTTTATACTATTTCTATTTTATTTAAATTTTTTACTTGAGCATTGCTAGAAGAGAGCCTGTGACTCAAGCATTTCACTGACAGCCAGGGGCGTCGTTAGGCCTGTTTTAGGGGGGCTGAAGCCCCCCTAAAATGTTCTTCAGCCCCCCCAAATAATTTTTGGGATTTAAAAAAAAATATATATCTTTTTTTTTAAAATTAAACTATTGTTTTACACATGGACAAGTTATTTATAACTCTAACATGCTATATATGGGAGTGCGTTTCTGGTTTGTATGTTTTCTCCCCCTTCCAATTACAATCCAATAGCCTCTCATCATACTTAACAATAAAAGACCGGGCACTAGGACCTTGGGGAGTCTGCATCGCCGCTGGCTTTCTCACTCTGTCAAGTAACGTCTCTCATCAAGACAGCAGGATTACAGCCAAGGAGTTTAGCTCATAGTAAATGATGCACAGAGTGAAATTGTAAGTACAGGTAGTTACAGAATGTGGCTATCTGTAGTTGTTAACGATTGTTACCTGCTTAAATTTAGGTTTACTTGAGGCAAATGAAAGGGAATATTGTAATGAGCTATATTAACACTAAGAGTGTGAACGAGCAAATTTGAAATGTAAGAAATAACTATCGACAGCTCTCTATTCTTTGCATTAATATCTATCTCTAGTATTTTAAAACAATAATATCAGTGCCTATAGAATGTTGATGTTTATAATCAGTTAATGCTATTTAAAACTAAATGTCATTGTGTCCCTCATAACGCTATTGTACCGGTATATCATCCAATTCATTGACCAGATGGATATAAGAAGATTCTTTAGCAGAGGTGACAGCTCCGCCCTACTCAAAACTAGTATATCCGTCTTTCCTTTACAAGCAGGAAAATGATTTCTCTCTATTTGAGAAAAGTTCATATTTGTGTTGTCAAATTTCACAATAACCCTGAAATTCTGTCTCTTCTGTTATCTTATACTGAATGAATGCAAGCAAAGATACACAGAAAAATCACAGTCTTTCTGATTGAACCAATCTATGAACTGTCTGAAACAATGGATATCCGCAGCCCCAAATGAGCCCAAAAAAAATTTGCACGCGCTGTGAGCGCAAACACTCAAATATCTTGGTGGCTAAGCCCCCCCTTTCTTTCAATCCTAGAAACGCCCCTGCTGCCAGCGACTGCTTAATGTTATTGTTGTGCATTTGATAATAAAAATCTTGAATCTTGAATCTTAAACTTCATATATCAGTGTTTCTTCAGCAGAAGCTTCATATTGATTTGATTAATAAACTTCATGAACCCAGCGTCACGTCCTTCAAATCAGCCTGGACGTTTTTTTGTGTTGTCTTCACCTGAACAAACCCAGTGAGCTGCCACGACTCCATGTGCACTTTGACTTTAAGTGAATGTGTGTGGTAATATATGTGTGTGTGTGTTGTGTTGTGTGTGTGTGTTGTGTTGTGTGTGTGTCGCAGGGTGCGGCGGCTGTGTCACTACGTGGTCAACCTGCGGTACTTCGAGATGTGCATCCTGATGGTCATCACCATGAGCAGCATCGCCCTGGCAGCCGAGGACCCGGTGCAGGCCAACGCGCCGCGCAACAACGTGAGTCCCACCGACAGCTGGAACATCTGGACGCAGACAAGCGACGCACACACAGGGGGACACACACAGACCAGTTCCTGCAGACTCACACAAGTGCATGAAGACTCACACAGACACGTCTGGTTTGGGCTGATTCATCCGCTCTGATTGAGCCGCTCGGCTAACCGGCTCTGACAGTCTGGAAAAAACCAACAACAAGCGTTTTAAGTCAAACTCTGACACAAACTCAAATATAACTTGTGTTGTAATCCAGTTTGTCAGGTTGTGTCTGTGCTGTTGTGTGTGTGGAGCCATGTTGGGATGGAGGATGTTCTACATGCACACAGACATGAGACTTGAGGTTTTGACGGACAAGCACAACTAATTAATATTCTAGTCAGGGGCTCAGAGGGAATCTGGGGTGATGTGTGTGTGTGTGTGTGTTGTTTGTGTATGTGATGATGAGCGTGTGCGATCGTGGGAGCGCTCAGGCGATGTGCACACACACACACACAGACACACACTGTATCTCTAACCAGAAGCATCCGTCACTGGATCAGCAGATGAGTCACTTCACAGGATATTTTCTTCCCGTGTGTTGCTGCAGGTTCTGAAGTATCTGGATTACGTCTTCACCGGAGTCTTCACATTCGAGATGGTGATTAAGGTGAGAAGACTTAAACCAAACAAATTAGAACTTTATCTTATTCATAATGATGTTTTCAACAGATTTTAAACCAAACTTTGATGTTAGGACTCGTGTCGTGTTGAGATAAACATTTAATCTGAGATTATCCTGGTTGGTAGATGTGTGTTTGAACCTGCGCTCACTGGGAAGGTGAGCGCCCAGTGGACTGCAGCTCTGACACTGCTAATGGCTTTGTGGGTTTTTCTCCTCTCGGCTGTGATAACCATCGGCACTTAATACCATGCAGGCACTTTAGATAATGAACGGTCTGGGTGAGTGCGCTGAAGGTGCCAACGATGAAAAGCAGAGGTGATTTAAATCGTTTAAGCCGTGAAAGAAAGAAAGGAGGGATCAAAGTAAACCCTGAGAAAGAAAATGAAAATCTCAGCGTCATCTTGTTAGATTTTCTCTCTAATTCAATTTGATGTAATTCCGTTATTCTGTGACTGCAGATGATTGACTTGGGGCTGCTGCTGCACCCGGGCGCGTATTTCCGTGACCTGTGGAACATCCTGGACTTCATCGTGGTCAGCGGAGCGCTGGTGGCCTTCGCCTGCTCGTAAGTCCACGGGAGTCACGTGACACCTTTGAGCCAATTGGAAACACGGAGTCACAGCGAGAATGGTTCTGAGGATTACTTTGGGTTTATCTCGTAATAAGTTTCCCGTTTGAACGATGCAAAGTTTGAAGAGCTGCCGACCCGATTATCAGGACATTCTCTGGCTTCATGTCTGCAAACGTCTTCAGTTGTTTCTCTCGAGCTCGGACGAGTTCAACCAGAAAAATGTGGCCCGAGCTAAACTGTAGAAAAGTAACGAATCCTCGTAATACTCAAAGTTCTCTCTCGGACCCGTCGGGCTCTGTAGAAAGAAAGAAATGATCCGTAGCCTCCGTATAAACAGAGTTAATGATCCTTATGAAACTTCCAGCGTTGCATTCTGGGTATCTAGCGATCACGTACTCTGTTTCCAGCAGCGAGGTCGTTTGCTTGGCTCCTCCCACCACTGCTTTACAAACCCACTGATTTCTCCTTCTTCTGTGTGTTTTTCTTCTCCTCTGCTTTATATTGATGCTTCTCTCTGTCTTTTTATCTGTTGCTGACTTTGTCTCTGTCTTTTACTTTCTTTCCCTCTTTCTGTCTTTCTCTCTTCCTGTCTTCCTGTCTTCTCTGGCTTGGATTGCTTTCAGGAGCCTCATGGGGTAATGCCTGCTCTCTCTCTGCCTGTTTTATCACTCCGTCCACGTGCTCGTCTTCCTGTCTTGTGTCTCCTGCTCTTCTTCTTCCTGTCCTTCTCCGCAGCCGTTCTTCTACAAATGTCACATTTTGTTATTTTTGCTTTTCTTATCGTCGCCGCCACCGTTCCAATCAGAGACGCTGACATTTACTCTGTTTGTGTTACATAACTGTGTTTGTGTCTGCGCGCAGGTTGCGTAAGAGCAATTACCCGTTCTCCATTTATCGCACATATCTTATATGTGTGTCAGTCGGAACAATACACACAAATCACAGTGTGGCAGCACAGCGAATCATTTAAATACTGGACACATTTTTAAATTCTGATGTTTCTAAAAGGCACAATTTATAAAAAGATACTAATTGAAATCCATTAAACTGTGAATCGCTGCTGTGAGACATTTCTTCTCATTTTAATGTTCATTTCTAACTTTAAAGTATGATGACATTCTTTCTTTTCGTCCTTCTTTCCTCATGTTCGTACACATAATCTCTGATATTTCCTCGGACTCGTCTTTCACTGATTTATCAGTTTAATTGCTTCTGTTTATCTCTATATCTGTGTTTTTCTTTTCACTGTATTGTCACTTTTTAAAAAGCTGAATAATGTCTCTGTTCCTTCATGTCTGTGTGAAATCTGCTTAATATCTTTATTTTCCTCTGTTTTTTCTTTATCTGCTCATTTGCTCTCGTTTGTGTGGGTGGTGTTTGTGTTAATGTGTGTGTGTGTCTGTCTGTGTGTGTGCGTTCATAACCGCTCTTTCTCACCAGATCCCAGCACAGCGTGGCCAGGTGGGAACTGCCCCTCTCTCACTGTAACTTATTGCCCCTCCCTCCCTCTCCCTGACCCCACCCCCACATGTAAAAGAGACAAAGCTCCTCCTCTTTTCAACCTCTCCATCGCATCGTGTTTGGGATCGGCCCCCCCGCCCCGACCTCCTCACCTCCTTCCTCCCCCCCCTGTTAGAAACGTCCCGTCCCAATATTGGGGCGACGAAATAAAAAGACAATATTGGGAACTCCGAGTTATAGCTTTCAGAAGACCAGCATAAATACAACAATACAAATCTAACGCCAACATATAAAGGAAGGAAGAAAGAAAGAGAGGGACAGGAAAATGCTCAAATGAAAAATATGGAGTTAATAATTATTTGAGCATGTGATTTAATTTCCTGCTCGATAAGGAGCTTCATGCGTCTGATTGGACGTCAGCGTCTCTAAACAGGAAGTGCTCGTCAGCTGAGAGGATCAGTGATGATGACCTCATGTGCCAGGCTGCTGAGCACATTAGGCTATCAGTGGTGATCTGTGCCTCACTGACGTGAACACACAACCTTGTGTACACACACACACACACATGCACATTACATCTTCCTTGCCTGCGGCTCTTCTGAAAGCTATTGGGAGGCTGTTCTTGCCGTCTCAATGTGTCGAGCTCCTTGAATAGCAAAGGACTGGCATTGACTTTGCAGATTGCATGCCAGGATAACCAAGTCATCTGAGCATGAGAGCTGCATGCCTTTTTGTCAGACTTGAGAGTTCTCCACCGAGAAAGGAGAAGAGAGAAGAGAGAACGCCCCGGGCCGGAGACGTATGGAACCAGGCTCCTGTTCCTGCCTCAGCCTCTTTATAATGAAGCACAGATAAGAATCCATGACATGAATTGAAGCTGCAGCTCAATCGATCATTCGTAAAGGGGGGAGGAGTTACTTACTGCTACTGCTTTATTGTAGTTGTACAAAAGAAAGCAGTACTATGAAATCAGAGTAGTGCTACGTCTGAATAGTTGTACAGATTTATATGGAACACAAGCTTTAAATCAGACAAACACACAAACCAGTGAATATGAGACTAGTGGCAGGTTTTTATTTACACTCGTCAATATTTTTACATCAAGAACTATGAATTATTCTCTGAGAAATCAACAAAAACCTAAAATTACCAAACTCACAATGAAAAAGAATCCAATCAAATGTAATGTTCCACCAATAATCTGTAGTTTTAGTGTAATCCTGCTAAATAACAGACCAAAGACTAGACTAGACCAAACGTACATGAACACATAACCTCATTAATTGATTTCTGGTGAAGGGATCTTGAAGCTGCTTGTGTTGGTCTTATACATTATTAAAAAGTAAATACAACAAATTAGTTTTAGTCTCTGCTTTAGTGACTGAGTGGTGTAAGGAGCAGAGTGTCCCAACGTCCATCACCAGAGCTCTTAGACGTTGTCGTTTCCTGTTGTGTCCTTTCACAACCTTCACACATGAAACTGTCGGTCGTGCACGTCCACAGATATTTGCACACTCCTGATTTCTTACGTCTCAGAATCCTTTAAAGTGGAGAAGAAACGACTGAGAAAGCGTTTCTGTGGAATCGTGAGGCTGCGTGACTGATTAATTAAAGATCCCAGTGTCCTTGGCCAATGTCAGTGTGTGAGTGAGTGATGGCTCGTACCTGTTAGTTTAAAACCCCCCCACAGCCGCTTCACACTGTTTATAACACAGTAATCTGCAGCTCCTTCACGATTTCATTAGATATATAAGGTTTTTATTCTATAGAAAAAACACATGGGCTTTGTGTGATGGTGAAAGAACCGGGGTTGGGGTCAAGGAGGAGTGAAAGAAAGAGAGACAAAGGAGAAGGATGTGAACAGAGACTGGAGATATATAAAGAGAGAGAGAAATAAGGAAATGAGGGAAGGAAGAGAAAGAAAGAAAACACAAAGACAGATGTTCCTCAAAACACTCAGAGGGACTTTACACAAACACATGAACAGCACACGTGGACAGGCAGATCATCTGATCACAGCATCAATAACATCATAAAGAAACTTAAGATTTAGCATTTGAAACAGGAACTTTGACGAGACAGTGTCTAGACACGATCTCCAACAATAGATTTTTAGAGAAAGTTTCAGGAACAAACACAGTTCAATGACTCATATGAACCCGGGTCACTTGAAAACAGAAGAACTTATGATCAGATACATTTGAACCTGTGTTGACCTTACAGGCACTACAGGAACAGTAATTTTCACTTAAGCAGAAATGACACAATATTTAAATCATCATGTAAAATCACCACAACTATTTCCAAGAACCAGAGTAAAAGTGCTTGTTACTCTAAAACCTTCCCTGCAGCATGTCTCTGTAAAATAACCCCCCACTCTCAGTTGCATTGCTCCACTAACACAATATAAAGAAGTACTACTGGTACACACTGTACTGCGTGTACTACAGTACCCTTGTTCCCGGGGGCTGGGATCAGCGGGTTTACATGATTATCGGTTGCACTGCGTCACCCAAACTAATTCTCTCTCTCTCTCTCTCCCTCCCCCTGTGTGCGCAGAGGAACCAAAGGCAAGGACATCAACACCATCAAGTCCCTCCGGGTCCTGCGGGTCCTGCGGCCACTCAAGACCATTAAGCGTCTGCCCAAGCTGAAGGTACAGTGATCCCATCTGTCAGCCGGCGAGTCTATTCCGAGGGGACAGGAAGCACGAAGCACCAGAGAGCAGCTGGTGCAGCGCTCCCAGAAAACGTAGCTAGCGCACCGATCGGGAATCAAACGTATTTACTGCGTAATAACACTGTATCTCTCTCATCTGAAATCAGTTATAAATAAATCGTCTGTAGCTTTTAGATTAAACGTTGTAGCTGTTTGACCCTCGTGGTGTTCTGGGTTATGAAGGAGGTACATTGAATTTCTTTATCGGATTGATACCGAAACAGTTACAAGTGAGAAAAAGTATTTTGTATTTATGTTCAGGTTCAGAATTTTAACTTGTGTTATTGCTTGAAAAGGTTTGAAAACTCTAATGTTCAGAAAAAACATCACTGTCCTCAGACTGTCCATCGCTGCAGCTCCTCTCTTCAGCCTCTGTCTCAAACACTTGGTTATAGCTCCTGTCTCTTTAAGACCCCCCCTCCTGAAGAAACCTGCTCTGATTGGCCAGCTGGCTCACTCTGTGCCGTGATTGGTCAATGCACAAGATACTTTTCCTGCCAGACCCCTCGTAAAATGTCCGATTCAGCCCTTGTGGGAATAAAACAGGAAATATTTCTTAATGACATTTCTATCACACACCAGGACGAGTAAACAGCGCCACCCTCAGCCCGGGAGGGAGAACAACAATTACAGAAGACGCACTTATGGATTTAGAATAGTTTGTAGAACAGTTCGCCATCTAAAGGAATTTTTAGTTTTGATCCGAATGGAAGTTTTTCGGATCCTCAAGCAGAATAAAAGCTCTGTGATGTGAGAAGTCAGTAATAATGAAAAGCTGCTGTTCTCGTGCTGAGGTGACAGCTTCCCTCTGGTGCGTGAAGGCGCCTGATCATCCAAACGTAATGACCCTGACAGAAGATGAAAGATCTGATCGGAGTAATCACGGACGCTCGCCCACAACTGCTCCCGGAGACGTGGACGGAGGAGTTTGACGGACAAGCTGGTAGAAGATCGGGGAACTGACTCGATCACCAGTCGGCGTATTAATTGGTTAGATTGCATGTGTGTCAGCAGAGATGGACAAAGAGCTTCGTCTCTGAGACAGATCCTGGCTGAGAGAGAGAGAGAGAGAGAGAGTGAGAGAGAGAGTGAAACTGAGGTTAGAGAAATATTGGCGCCGTGGTTAAATGGTAATAATGAAATACTGGATGGATAAATTAAGCCACCGGTGATTTCAGGAAGTTTTCCGCAAACTGATTCCTCAGAATTAACTTTCTGTCACAAACAAAATGAAAACTGGGTCTCTTCTGCTGCAGGTGTCGGGTTTTTAATAAAATCTCCAGTCAGGTTTCTTTCATTATACATTTTTTTTTATTTCCCTCAGTTTTCAGCTGAAATTAAAATGAATAATGGCTTTAATCTCTTTTTGAAGAATTACGTTGCCTCCTGGAAATGAAGTGAATGTGAGTCTCCACAGAACTGCTGGCAGATGAACGTGTACTGATCCGTGTGTGTGTTTGTGTGTGTTTGTGTGTGTGTGTATGTGTGTGTGTGTGTGTTTCTCAGGCCGTGTTTGACTGTGTGGTGAACTCCCTGAAGAACGTCCTGAACATCCTCATCGTCTACATGCTCTTCATGTTCATCTTCGCCGTCATCGCCGTGCAGCTCTTCAAGGGGAAATTCTTCTACTGCACAGACGAGTCCAAGGGTCTGGAGAAGGACTGCAGGTACGTCCTCCTCACACATGTGTATACCTGGATTATTCTTATTATAGATTTGTCTCATGTCCCCCTCACACTGTCCCTCTGTCCCTCAGGGGTCAGTTTCTGGACTATGGCCGGGACGACGTGGCAGCTCAGCCCCGAGAGTGGAAGAAATATGAGTTCCACTACGATAACGTTCTCTGGGCCTTTCTGACGCTCTTCACCGTCTCCACCGGGGAAGGCTGGCCCATGTGAGTGTGGACACTACGTGGGAAGCTCTCAGCTGTGCACTTTGATAACTAAACAGATTAATGAGATGGATATAAGGAATTAATATATTAATTTATTTTAGCGCCAAATCACAACGTATATTATCTCAAGGCACTATACTTTGAAAAGTCGAGAACCGGGAACAGTTGTGATTCTCTTTGGATGAAAACATCGAAACTAACTAATCTGACATCTGTTATAACTAGGGTTGCAAAATTCCGGGAATATTCAAAGTTGGAAACTTTCCATGGGAATTAACGGGAATATACGGAAACTAACGGGAATTAACGGGTATAAACTGGAAATGTTGTGGGTAATTTATACTAACTGTATTTACCTTGTCATATACAGACATAAATATAAACATTTTGTTTTGTCATAGGCTGATTTGAGCCCTGAGGAAACTTTGGGCACTTGACTATATGCTTCTGCATCGTTGTGTCATTCTTAACATAGGTCTTTGCACAGTATTTGCAAATGTACACAGCCTTTCCTTCTACATTGGATGAGGTGAAATGTCTCCACACATGAGAGAGTGCACGTGGCATTGTTCTGTAGAATAAGATGAGAAAAAAGTTTGTAAAAAAACGCTAATGCAATGCCAGAGATATAAATAGTGAGCCAAACAATTGGAATCGTCTGTAAACATATTTTACAATTGATGGATCAATGAATGGAAATAGGCTAGATGAACAGATGAACAATCCTCAATCAGCATGCTAATATATTTTCCCAGAAATATCATCGAAACTTACCTGACTAGTCCTTCACTCTACAGCAGGCCTCAATAGCCCTGCTGTAGAGTGAAGCATGCTGGGAGTTATCTGTGCATGTGATGGAAGAATGCACAGTGGAGGGTTGAAATCCAACGTGCAGCGTGTGCTGCATTCCATACAACTTTAAAATAGATTATGAATGATGTTTTTATTGCTCAGCGTTTAATTTGCGTATTTTTTTTTTCTTTCAAAATTCCCAAAATTCCCGAGCTTAACTTCCCATGGAAAGTTTCCGCCCCTTTGCAACCCTAGTAATAATTATAAAAAACTTTGTAAATGTTTGACAAACTAAAGCTTGAGTGACTTTAAACCTGGAGTCGTTGACTCTACAGATATTTAAGGGATCATTCAGTGTATTAAATCATATCTGGATGTGTTTGAATCCCTTTCTCCTTCCTGTCAGGGTCCTGAAACACTCGGTGGACGCCACCTACGAGGACCAGGGCCCCAGCCCGGGCTTCCGCATGGAGACCTCCATCTTCTACGTGGTCTACTTCGTGGTCTTCCCCTTCTTCTTCGTCAACATCTTCGTGGCTCTGATCATCATCACGTTCCAGGAGCAAGGGGACAAGGCCATGTCGGAGTGCAGCCTGGAGAAGAACGAGGTGGGGAGCGTGGTTAGAAATCAAAACACAGTCTGGTCCAAACTACATCTAACATGACGGACAATTCCCTCAAACAGAATAAAGTCTGAAGCAGAAGCTGTGGGGGGGAATCGGCTCCTCTTCATCCTCCTCTTTGCTGTTTTCTCTCTGTGAAGAATTGGCTGCTGATTAAAGAGCATCTCTTCTTTTTG
Source organism: Limanda limanda (assembly GCF_963576545.1). Taxonomy (NCBI): domain Eukaryota; kingdom Metazoa; phylum Chordata; class Actinopteri; order Pleuronectiformes; family Pleuronectidae; genus Limanda; species Limanda limanda. The sequence continues at coordinate 3,896,428 of NC_083636.1, forward strand.
ATTTTTACAAAAAATGTTGGGTGGATCCTCTCGTGACTCGCCAGCTGGCGTTTCCTGTTGTGAAGTTTCACTCGTGTGATAAAAGGTGTGAAGCTCCCTCTCACACACAATCTTCTTTTTGTTTTTCTCCACCACTAAACAGCGAGCGTGTATCGACTTCGCCATCAACGCCAAACCGCTGACGAGGTACATGCCAGCGAACAAGCTGTCCTTCCAGTACAAGATGTGGAAGTTCGTGGTGTCGCCGCCGTTCGAGTACGCCATCATGACTCTGATCGCCCTCAACACGGTGGTGCTGATGATGAAGGTCAGTGATTCCTCCTCCGAATGAACCAGATCCTTTCAGAGGCGGATTTCAGACGAGAAACTCTGGAAAATGTCTTTGTCTTGAGTAGGGTTGCAAAATTCCGGGAATATTAAAAGTTGGAAACTTTCCATGGGAATTAACGGGAATATACGGGAATTAACGGGAATTAACGGGAATAAACGGGAATTAACGGGAATTAACGGGAATAAACTGGAAATGTTGTGGGTAATTTATACTAACTGTATTTACCTTGTCATATACAGACATAAATATAAACATTTTGTTTTGTCATAGGCTGATTTGAGCCCTGAGGAAACTTTGGGCACTTGACTATATGCTTCTGCATCTTTGTGTCATTCTTAACATAGGTCTTTGCACAGTATTTGCAAATGTACACAGCCTTTCCTTCTACATTGGATGGGGTGAAATGTCTCCACACATGAGAGAGTGCACGTGGCATTGTTCTGTAGAATAAGATGAGAAAAAAGTTTGTAAAAAAACACTAATGCAATGCCAGAGATATAAATAGTTAGCCAAACAATTGGAATCGTCTGTAAAAATATTTCCACTTTCCGCCCCTTTGCAACCCTAGTCTTGAGTTTGTTTTTCACATATTCAGCACGTCAGGGAAATCGTCTCCCAGTAAGTTTATACTGGGAGACCAGCTGGAGATTGTCCGGAGCCTCTGACTCAGACCTTTGTGTTCTCAGACCATCCAGAGAATCTCAGTGCAGAAGAAGCTCTGTTCCTCTCAGCCTGAATTCAAAATGTGTTGGCTCGGTTATATAATATTTATATCCCGTCGTGACACAACCCACTGCAGAAACTGTTTCCGTGAATCGGAGCCACTTAATGATGTGAAGCTGTGGTCTGGCCTTGAGACGTTGTCAACAATTAAAAACCAAACAGCACCGACACCCGGCTCAGCATCACAGGGAAGCGCTCGTGTGTTGGCAGCTTCATTTTCTCAGGAGCCCTCTGAGGAAATTAAACCATGGAGCAGCTCTGCACATGAAAACAACTTCATTATAACGCAATATATTGAGTCAAGTTCACATTATGTCCATAAACTCTGGATGAATTGTTTTAAATCATGGACAGTGGAGCACTAAAGAGGAAGATCCCAGAACCAGAAGGTCTTCAGGTTCAGCGTTCTCCATATCCTTGAACCTCTTGTTTCTAATCTGTGTTTTTCCTTCTGTCCTCAGTTCTACGGAGCTCCAGACCTGTACGAGTCGATGCTGAAGTACTTAAACATCCTCTTCACAGCGCTCTTCACTCTGGAGTGCATCCTCAAGATCATTGCCTTCGGCCCTCTGGTGAGCTGTGAGGACCGGGCGCTGTTAATTAATCCCTGTTGAGTTTCCGTTTGAACACACGTAGGAAATTCTCTCTTTCGAAATCAGAGCGAAGTGATGCGACTGTGTTAAAGTTAAAGATATAAAACAATTCTTTCTTTAAATGCGTAAAAAACAAAATACCTAGTTTATATGTTGACTTGTGAACTTGTTTCCAACAATGTTCGAACTCAGAGAAATGGGACGTTTCATTTTTCGCCTTTTAATCACGACACGAATTTGATCGTCTCTGCTATAACTTCAACATACGACAAAAGAAAAACAGCTTCCTCCGTATTGGCCACTCAACTTTAGCTGTGTAATGTAAATACTACTTTTAATACGTGACCTCATCCGTTAACGTTAATTTCACCCTCGCTGCTTCACAACAACTAGATGGAGAGACCCCTGGTGGCCAGAGTTTCATAATATACGTTTAAAATGAAATAAGATTTATTCTTTTTATATGTCACACACAGTTAATCTTGAATGGCTGGTTCTCGAAGGATTTAGCTTTTTATTTCCTAATACGTTACAACAATATCCGAGGGGGTGTAATGTTAAAAAAATGTTAATTAAAGGTGAAACATTTATTCAGCAAAGAGGAGGATGAAGTGGCAAATAAAAACAGGGGATGAGCGGAGGAGTGCACAGAGAGAATCAATCTCCCGACGCGACCATCTGGCCTCCGGCGAGTCGTTCCATCACTGGCTCCGTTCCATTCACGAGGCCCATTTGCTAAATAGCTTTTCTCACACACCACTTACCTCCACCTGTTTGGCTGCTGAGCCCGGGTGGGGGGGGCTCTCATGTGCCTGGCACCAGCCCCGGCCCCCCCGCCCCCCAGGACCTGGATGACTGACCAGTCCCAGACCATCCAGGCTGCAGGCGGCTCCACTGTGTGTGTGATATATGCACATATAGATATCATGTCCTAGGGGACGTCTAGGTTTTGTGTTTCCACTTTCCTCCAGGGAGGTTTTCATTCCTCCACGTCTGGATTATGCAAAAAGCATTTTTCGGAATTTCCACAAAACCTGGTGGAAAGATGGGAAAGAACTCGTTAAATGGTGACGTGGATCCAGGATTTATCTTTTTCATTTTCCTCTGACATTTTCACATTTTTTCTCTGGAATCATTATTTATTTATTTATTTATTTTTTTTTATTTGCCTTTATTTAACCAAGTCGGTCCCGTTGAGATACAATGACCTCTTTTCCAAGGGAAGCCTGGCCAAGACAGCAGCATACAAAAAATGTCAACAGTCACAAGACACACAGAAATCACATAACACAGATAAAATACATTTAGATACATTTTAGATAAAGCTCAGTACTAAAGCTCAGGATTCACACCAAAACAAGAACAAGTGCGGTATGAAGCCGCTCCAATTTCTCTCACACGAGTCTTCAAAGTTTCAAGGTTTATGAGCTCATTTAACTTTAGAGTTTTTTACAGTGCATTCCAAGCAGCAGGTGCAGCGAACTTAAAACAGTGCTTACCAAATTCAGAGTGAACTTTGGGCGTAATTGATAAATAAAACTAATTTGAACGTAAGCAGTAATTGCTCTGGGATTTAAAGATGTAATTACAGTCATGGATATAAATGAAAAACACACATATTCTGGATGATCTCTCTCTGTTTCCAGTCTAATCTCCCTTCCTGGTCTTTGCTTTGCAGAACTACCTGAAAGCAGCGTGGAACGTGTTTGACTTTGTGACCGTGATCGGGAGCATCACAGACATCGTGGTCACGGAGGTGAAGGTACGTAAAGTTTAAAGAGTCAGAACTTATACATGAACGTGAGGAGGTTGTGTTTTCATTTTCATTTGTTTGATAAATCGAAGAACTACCAAACCAATTTCCTTTAAATCCTTGAAGCTGAGGGACGTGACCTGAGGAAGAACCCATTACATTATGTTTTAAATTCTTTAACATGGCAAGAAATGACATTAAGCTCTTGTCATATAATAATTTGGAGCAGATTCAAATAAAAATCTGGATCCAGGGAATTTAAATGTGGATTCATGAGGAGGCTGCTGGGCCTCGGTGGAGATATGAGCTCTTCTTCTATTCCAGTTCTCATTAGTTTGTCAAGTAATATTTATTTCCAATGATCTGTTTCATAAGAAGATTCCTTTTGTTCAACGAACTATTTAAAAGAATTAAGACGTTAAATTGATTGAACTGTTTGCAAGTTATTTGACTAATTCCTCAGTTATTATTATTCATGTAGTTATTAAAGCTGTTTCCTTTTATTCGTAAATATATATCTAAACCAAACCTGGATGTTGAATGTGCTGCTTTGCTGTGCTCTCACACTCTCAGTCCTCAAATCCGAAGCTCAGCCAAAGAGAACTAAGCGCAGAAATATGAAAGTCATTAAAAATCTGTCTCTTAAAAACTGCACTCGGACATGAGGATGAAAAGCAGACGCAGGAGAACAGGAGAAACATTTCAGCCGATGCAGTTTCTCCTGTTGAGGAAACACAAGCCTTGGATCTGAGGACTGAGAGCTGCAGCTTCCTGTGTCCTTCTCGCTCTCTTCATGTGATCACTCGTCTTCTTTCTGTCTCTTCTCTCGCTCTCTTCCTGTTTTCTTTGATTTCTCTGTGGCTCTGCTGTGTGTTTCCTGGTGCCCCCCCCTCGCTCTGTCACATGACTCCTGCAGACGGTAAGTGGCATTTCTTGATGGCCGCTTTCTCACCTGCGTCAGTGTGTGTCTGTGTTGTTCCAATGAAACCTCAACGTGACGTGAAGCTAACAGGAGACAGTTTGAAATGTGTTTCTTTATCAATGATTTCAGTTGAATATTGATTGATTATTTTTTATTTAAGCCTCGGAAAACACATTGAGGAATAAGACCCTCATTTACAACGGTGCCGAGGGTACGATGAAGAGTTAATAAATTGAAAGAAAAATAAATAAATAAGAATGAAATAAATATGCATATATATATACAGTTACACAAGGGAAAAGGTCATAAACAATCATTTTTGACGATTCAATAAAATACTATGGTTAAGAATAGGAGTCGATATTAAAATCGGTTATTAAAAATAACCTTAACAGTGATTCACACCTCGTTTCTACAGTTTTATTTCATGCTTCAATGCACAGGAATGGATTTTATCGGTCATTCACTGAGTTTTTACGTTTATAGTTAATAATTCAATCACACTAATGAGCTTTTATGCCAAGTTCCTGTGGCACAAAGTCAAAATCCATCGCCAAACACATTTCTTCAACGAACATGGAGGCCAATTTCGTACCAAAAAATATCGTTTTTTAAAAGTCTTTTATCTCAGAGCCTTTTCCTAACTTTACCTGAGTTGTAACTTTAGCAGCTGTGGTGACATATGTGTTTTTCCTCCTGACGCTACATCCACTCATGGTTTCCTTGGTTTCCTCTCACAAGGGAAAAGGTCATAAACAAACATTTTTGACGATTCAATAAAATACTATGGTTATGAATAGGAGTCGATATTAAAATTGGTTATTAAAAATAACCTTAACAGTGATTCACGCCTTGTTTTACAGTTTTATTTCATTCTTCGATGCACAGGAATGGATTTTATCGGTCATTCACTGAGTTTATACGTTTATAGTTAATAATTCAATCACACTAATGAGCTTTTATGCAAACTTCCTGTGGCACAGAGTCAAAATCCATCGCCAAACACATTTCTTCATCGAACATGGAGGCCAATTTCATACCAAAAATTACCGGTTGTTAAAAGACTAAGAGCCTTTTCCTGACTTTACCTGGATTGTAACTTTAGCAGCTGTGGTATGAAATGTGTTTATCCTCCTGACGCTGGAACCACTCACGGTTTCCTCGGTTTCCTCTCACAGGACAAGATGATCAACCTGAGTTTTCTGCGTCTGTTTCGAGCCGCTCGCCTCATCAAGCTGCTGCGACAGGGCTACACCATCCGCATCCTGCTGTGGACCTTCGTGCAGTCCTTCAAGGTGAACACACACACACACACACACACACACACACACACACACACACACACACACACACACACACACACACACAAGTGTACTAGGGGTGGGGGAAAAAATAGATTCAGTTACGAATCGCGATTCTTGTGAATGACGATTTTAAATCGCCATGCTGCCTCCCAAATCGATTTTTAGTAGAATTTTTAATTTTTTTAAAAACATATATTTATTGGTTTTATACGGGGGGGATATATTGAGAGGAGGAGCAACATCACCCCAGAGCATGTTGACCAGCTCTTGTTTTTGCCAAAGAATCTAAAAATACCCAAGCACTAGCTTTGCATCGCCTACATGCAAACAACAATGAAGCATAGCCTCCTTTTTGTTTAATTCAAAGTTTATATTTTAAGTAAACTTTTATTCATTCTATTTAATTTACCTTTTATTTATTGTTTAAAAGAAGTCTAAGTGGCATACATTTCTTAATCTGTCCGTTTGTGTGCAGTTGACTGGGGCTATACAATAATAGGGAACATATTTATTTATTTTCTCTATTGGCTGCCCGGCCGTCATTAAGTTAATGTTTATATTTGAAATAATACTGGTAAAGCTCTAAGGGAATTTGACTGTGTTGTATTTGAAGGTATGATTCAACTTTTTTCCATGGTCCAGTAGTTTTAAAAAAAATAACCAAAAGAAATCCCAGGAAATCGTAATATCGAATCGCAATACTTACAGAATCGCAATACATATCGTATCGCCACCTAAGTATCGTGATAGTATCGTATCGGGAGGTCCCTGCTGTATCCGTCCCTAAGGTGTACACAACATGTGAGTGGGTGTGTGTGTGTTGCACAGAGAGAGATTCAGAGTTGTGTAGTTTGATTTAAAAAGCTGCACACGTGGATGAGGCTCAGAATCCAAAACAGAGGAACAGAAGCCGGCAGAGACTCGCTGCACAATCCCTGTGTTCCTGTTCAAATCCAAACCAAGCCGCTCTCAGCACAGACAGGATCTCTTCACCCCCACCCCCCCCGCCGCCGCCTCACTCTCTAAATCCCTCGAGACGAGCCGGAGCAAAACGCGCGGCCCCCCCGACCGCGGCCGAGGGAATTCACCGCGGCTTTAATGTCAGTGGTGAGAGCTTTTAAACCCGATGAGAGAGGACTGGAGCTGCAGAGTGTTTGAAAGGTGGCGATTTAATTACAACAAACGTTAACCTCCTCCTCGCTCAGATATAAATAGCTGGTTAAAAGAATCGACCCGGCGGCTTTAACCGTGTGTGTGTGTGTGTGTGTGTGTGTGTGTGTGTGTGTGTGTGTGTGTGTGTGTGTGTGTGGTGATCAGACGTTAGACAAAGTGCTCGAAGGGTTTTGTGTGTGTCTAATGCTTTAAGTGTGTGTGAACACTGTATTCTGGTGTGTTTGTTTCCAGGCGCTGCCGTACGTCTGCCTCCTCATCGCCATGCTCTTCTTCATCTACGCCATCATCGGAATGCAGGTGAGTTATGGGAACACCAGCAGCTGTTGTTCAAACTACATGAACCCTGGTGTGATGATCTTCTTCCTCGTGTGGTCGCAGGTGTTTGGGAACATCGAGCTGAATGAAGACACGGCCATCAACCTCCACAACAACTTCCAGACCTTCTTCCAGGCGCTGACGCTTCTCTTCAGGTTGAAGCTGCTTCCATCTTTCTGATTCTTCTGCTACTGACGAGTACCGATAACGCTCAACGTGTGTGTTCGCTGTGTGTGTGTGTGTGTGTGTGTGTGTCCTTCAGGAGTGCGACGGGCGAGGCGTGGCACGAGATCATGTTGTCGTGTCTCAGTAACCGGCCGTGTGACCGACTCTCAGGGACGGGGGGGAAGGAGTGCGGCAGCGACTTCGCCTACTTCTACTTCGTCTCCTTCATCTTCCTCTGCTCCTTCCTGGTCAGTGTGGAAACTCAAACTTCATATTTGTATGTGTAATTATATATTGTTTAGATTTCTCAAACGTTTGTGTTTTCATTGTGCAGATGTTGAACCTCTTTGTCGCCGTCATCATGGACAACTTCGAGTACCTGACCAGGGACGCCTCCATCCTGGGGCCGCATCACCTGGACGAGTTCATCCGCGTGTGGGCGGAGTACGACCCGGCGGCGTGGTACGTGATCGCTTTATTATATAACACAATGTTTATTCAGTGTATATAAAATAAATGCTTGCTTATCTTATAATCACTCATCACTTTCCCGATCTAATCAAAGTGTCTTACGTTACAAGTAGGGTTGCAAAATTCCGGGAATATTCAAAGTTGGAAACTTTCCATGGGAATTAATGGGAATTAATGGAAGAATGCACAGTGGAGGGTTGAAATCCAACGTGCAGCGTGTGCTGCATTCCATACATCTTTAAAATAGAGTTTTGAATGATGTATTCATTGCTAAGCGTAATTTAATTGTAATTTAATTTAATTTGCGTAGTTTTTTTTTTTTTTCAAAATTCCCCAAATTCCCGAGCTAAACTTCCCATGGAAAGTTTCCGGAAAGTTTTCGGAAATTTACCGGAAACTTTCCGCCCCTTTGCAACCCTAGTTACAAGTCACTTTCACCTGTTGACCACAATAAAGTTTTTTAGGTGCTGGGGATCAAACCCCCGACCTCCTGGTGTGTGGACGACCCGCTCTTGTTCCTGAGCCACAGCCGCTGGTGTTATTGAAAATATAGACATCACCACTAGGTGTCACTAAATCCTACACATTGAACCTTTAAGTAAATAACAGTGTAAATGTAGAGCTGGTGGTTTTATACAGAGAGTGATCGGGAAATGAAATATTTCAATATTCGAAATTCGAAACAACAAATTCCGAAAGTGTAATTCCAGAGATGTGTGTGTTCTTTGTGCAGCGTTGTGTTGACGTGTCCCCGAGTGTCTCCATGTCCTCTGAACTAACCTGTCCACCGTGTCTGGTCTCTTTCAGCGGGAGGATTGTCTATCAGGATATGTACAAATTGTTGCGTTTTATCTCTCCTCCTCTGGGTCTGGGGAAGAAGTGCCCGAACAGGGTGGCCTATAAGGTTTGCACCCCCCACACAGTTCCCTTTGTTTTTCAAAGGGGCTGTAAATGTCTGACTCCTCCCCTAACCCTAACCCTAACCCCCCCTCCTCCACTAACCAGCCGGCAGGTAACCACGGCAACGCAGGAAACAAGTCAGCAAGTCAGATGTGTGAGAGCATTGTGAGCTTTGTTTCCACGTGGGTTACTGCCGATGTCTCTGAGCATGAACCTGAGGGAAACTCCACCAGAAGCTCTCGCCTCCTGTGGGGGAGGAGCTTCTGAAAAGTTGCTGCTGCTTCTCGTAGACGGATGAAAAGCTGAAGTCCGAGGATTTAGGGAAAATTCATAAAAAAACACTTGCAGAATAATCTACTTTATTGATCGGGCTGTGGATATTTCTGACAATCTCTCGGTTTCTTTGGGGCAACGGACGATATGTTTGGGGCGTCCTGCCGTAGACAGTGGAAATCTGGACTTAGACTCCGCCTCCCGTTCGCCGTACACTGTTTCTAGTCGGACTAGTCGAACGTTTTTCTCCCCAAAACACAAATAATTCTTTATCCCCTTGTAGACGAATGTCGCGAATTCGCCTCAAACCCCATCCTGGTCTTTTTATCCCACTAATGTCTGATGATGCAAATACTACACATACCATGAAGGTATTGGAAGTACTCTGCTGCCATCTAGTGATCGGAGTGGAGAATACATACTAGCCCCTTGGTACTGTGCAGCAAAGTTATTTTGAGATATTAAGCTGTATTTGAAATACTGTGATGATGGAACAGCAATGATT